>NC_090257.1:18456937-18547841 GCF_037325665.1 Littorina saxatilis | reverse complement strand
CTCCCCTCCTGTATATTGACCCATGTTTGTATCGCCCCTCTAACTAACGCTAAGATCTGGCCTTGACCGCGGGCATTGACACTGCATGGACTAGGTACAGCGATGACAGGTGAGGAGGAATCTGGGTGTTGCGTGTGCATTAAAGGCAATATTGATGATGACTGATTCATGCGTACAGCTAGCTGCTCCTTAATTCTCAATCCAACCCACAGTGAAATAAAGTGACACATACAGAGCGACACACGCACATGACACATACTGAGTGACACAAACACACATTGACACAGACAAGGAGTGACACACACACACACACACACACACACACACACACACACACACACACACACACGCACACACACATCACAATCCCCTCCCAATAGTGTTGTGATCTAGTTTCAACCAATTGATTACAGCTGGAGGAGAGACCTGCGCGCAGCACACAGGAGTGTTATGCTGATGTTTCTGCGTATCACGTGCAGGGCTTGGCGTACACAGTGCACAACGCGATGCATTAAGACAAAGGAACACTCCGTCTGTTCTTTCGCTCATTGTTCCCCCTATCACAATCATTTTGAGGAGGCGACTGCAGGGGGTGGGTGGGTAGAGAGAGAGAGAGAGAGAGAGAGAGAGAGAGAGAGAGAGAGAGAGAGAGAGAGAGAGAGAGAGAGAGAGAGAGAGAGAGAGACAAAGACAGACGGACGGACGGACAAACGAGTAGAGAGAGCGAAAGAGAGAGACAGAGACAGGCAGGCAGACAGACAGGCAGACAGACTCACAGGCAGAGATTAAACGACTAGGACGCCCCCGCCCCGCCCCGCCCCGCCCCCCCCCCCCCCCGTTTCCCTTGTAATAGTAAATTAATCCAAAATTGGTTTAAATACATCCAAAATTGGTTTCTTGTAACAGAAACTTGGCCTTATTTTACTGTAATTGTTGTGCGGTCACTGAATTGGCTGAAAGGTGTATGCAGATCTAAGTGCGGACGGACAAACAGAAAGACATGCAGACAGACATGCAGACAGACAGAGTTAAACCTGATCACCCTCATTTAATGGGGACATTTAAATTTAATTTAAAAGAGCATGCCCCAAAAGACTGAGAGTCAGTCACAGTGCAAGTGCAAGATAAAGCATAGAGCAGACCTAGACATCAACACATAAGTCAAAAGAGTTTGAGAGCAAAAATAAATCCACAGAAGACCATTGACGTAATCTTATACAAGTACAAGGCAAGAACGCAACAACCACAAACATACGAAGACTTATACTGTTATAGAGTTCAACTACGACCATCATGCAGTAAAAGATTTAAAAAGATTTAAACTTTTTTTCCTTTTTTTTAAAGCAACAGTGCTTAAGAGCAAGAGAAGCTCAAGTTAAGCACAGCTAGACAGCGACACATAAAAGATTCAAAAGACTGCGCGATGAAGAAAAGAAGAAGTGAATAGTTGAAGACCTCATCCACAACAGACGAGGCAAGGTATTTCAAAGATGAAGTCACGGCACTCAGGGGCAAGAGACGCCATAGACCACAGCTCGGCATGACCGCATAAAAGAGTCAAGAGTTTGAACACAAGAAAGAAAGCAGCCAAATGTTTTGAGATAATGTATGAGGCAAGAACGGGACCCCTGAGGGACTCAGCTAGGTAAAGTACCTGCCAAATCCATCTGCTCCAACTTTTCTCTGTTTTCCTTCCCCATTTGATGCTGCTTTTTACGTTTTCTCCCAGTCCAAATCAGTTAAAGTTGGCTTTACCATAACAACACTGCACGGCTGTTGCAGTTGTCTGTTTGAAGGAGTTTGGTCGCTTATTGAATGGACGGAGGGGAGGGGAGGGGAGGGGGGGGGGGGAGGAGAAAGCTGCAGAAAATAGAGTGATGAATGAAAATGTTTGAAAGTTGAAGACGCTAGTGTTGGGAGTACCTGTAGAAAACATCGTGTGGTGGGGGTGAGTGAGGTGAGAGGGTTTAGAGAGAGAGAGAGAGAGAGAGAGAGAGAGAGAGAGAGAGAGAGAGAGAGAGAGAGAGAGAGAGAGAGAGAGAAAGAGACAGAGAGAGAGAAAAAAAAGAGAGAGACACAGAGAGAGAGAGAGAAAGAAAGAAAGAGAGAGAAAGCGAGAGAGAGAGACAAAGAGACAGAGAGAGAGAGAAGAGAGAGAGAGAGAGAGAGAGAGAGAGAGAGAGAGAGAGAGAGAGAGAGAGAGAAGCTTGGAGAAGGGGGTTATAGTACCAGAAAATGGTGTTGGCTTCTGTGGTACAAAAGCAGTGAAATTGAAAACACAGGAGATACAAACATCAACACAACCAACCTACCACACACACACACACACACGGGTTCGCACACAACACCCCCACCCCTCCTCCATTCCCCCACACGGTGAGACAAGTCTGGGAGGCAGGAGGCAGGTACGTTCTCAGACAGGTAAGAGACTAAATCAAAGAGAAGAGACACGTCCATTCCGTTTTTCCATCTGTGTCTGCAGATCAAGAGGAAAACATGGGTGAACGCTGGTGTGCTACATCAGTTTTTATTGCCTCGTCTCAGACCGTACCTGTACACCTTTCCCCTACATGTCCTAACCAGTTACAGGGACGTAACCTCATCTTCTGTTTGGGGCGATTTATGAACTAACTCTCTCTCTCTCTCCCTCCCTCTCTCCTCTCTCTCTCTCTCTCTCTCTCTCTCTCTCTCTCTCTCTCTCTCTCTCTCTCTCTCTCTCTCTCTCTCACGCACACACACGGACACACACGGACATACACAGACAGACAGACAGACAGACAGACAGACAGACAGACAGACAGACAGACAGACAGACAGACAGACAGACAGACAGACAGACAGCCAGACACACACGTTTTGCTACCCTCTGTCAAACCAACCATTATACGAGGGCTGTTCCATTATTATTTAGAATCCAGGCTCCTGGTAATATGGCCTTAAATACAAAATCATGCCGTCAAATAATAGACTATCGTGAGGCTTGACACAACAAATGAAGTTCCAGAGTTATGTCGTTTTTATATGGTTGTCTCGGGAAGATACTCACCGCGCAATGTATGAAATTGTGTCATGAAGCTCAAACTCGCGATTTTGGACCGATAACTTACAATAACTACAAACTAAGGGTTAAAAGAGGCCGATTTGCATGAAAGTGTGATGAAATGTTTTAGGATGAACGCTCTTTGTAGAGCCGTGGTGTAAAACTGGTACAGCAATTTCAAACCAGGTAGACGGAGCCTCGAAAATAATATCCCCCTGGTCTACTCATTTATCCGTTATCCTCGAAAACATTGGCGCTGTTGAACAGATAATAAGAGAAGATCACTTAATTATATTCAGGGAGATGCAATATGCATGCCCTTGGCATTAAAAGCTCTGCATTTGAAAAGATCGTACACAAATATTTAATGGCCCCAAAGCGATTTGCCGGTTGTGTACCACATGAACCCAGTGACGGGTAAAAAAAAAGGGGGGGGGGACGGGCAGAGTGTTGCCTGACAATACTTGAAAAAAATCAGCAACGGCTTGTCCAAATCAACATGGAATATCGTCAGTGGTGACGAAACCTGGGTTAATTGGTTCCAATCTGAAACCAAACAACTGTCGTCTGTTCGGGTGTTTAACCAGGTGACCCAACCCCTGCCAAGTTCAAATAACAAGAAGCCCTAAAAAATGTTGTGCATCTTTCGTCGCTAGATCAAGGTATTTAAACACTGTGACGCTTGAGTATAGTCACGTCTGACTGCTGTGTCCACCACTAATGGTCGAAAATATTCGAGGCTTGGCACAAACACCGTCCAAACACGGGTATTCGAGGGCCTATGCAGTAACATGACAACGCACCTGTGTATACTGCCTTTGCGACAACAGATTTCTTGGCACTAAAGGGAGCACTGCTGCTGGTTGCATCAACCCTATTTTCTTGACATCTCCCTATGCTAGTTCAGCCTGTTCTCGGATTTTAAGAAATAGCCGCGGAAACACGGTTAGAGACTCCTGAAGACTGTCCGAGCCTTCACGAGGGCCATACCAGGTATAGCTGATGTCAAGTGGTCCCTGGCCTGAAAGAGAACATTTGAGAGGATGGCCAGTTGGGTGTCGGCTGAGGAAGGATTGGTCTGAAAAAAATGGCCTGGTTAGATTGTTGATATGTGTTTCCGTTTCTGAGATTCTAAATAATTATGGAACAGCCTACGTATTCCTTTCTTCCATGTCGTAATCATTGAAGAGGAAGGATCCATTCGCTGTTCCACACATTTTACGATCATATATCTTGATTCTCTTGCTGTGGTAAACTACCTGTAAGTCCTCCTCCCTGATGTGATGACTCAAAGGTATTTAGCAGGTAACTCAAAAATGTGTTGTGTGAGTTACTTGCCTTTATACAACTCCTGCAATGCAACCGAGGGGTGGATTAAATCTAGTTGATTATTTTTAGACAAGTGAGAAATTAGAACGAACTACTTTGATTAAACCCAAAAATCACACGTGGATTATTCGAAGTAAGAATAAAGAGGGCTAAAAAATAATCAACACTAGAATTTATTTTTAGAACATTTGAAACCCAGACGATTGGACCCTGTTGCGGAAGAATACGTACAATGTTGACTCAAAACTGTAACAACAATGGCTGACGTGTATGAAGTACACGCATGTACCTCGCCAAGTTTCTTTCTGTGACAAGTCGACAGACGATGCCATTTGCTTTGTGTGTGTTTTTGTTGTTGCTTACTGTACATGACATACATTACGTGTAAAATCCAGTTCTTTAACAGGCAACAAACCTTGCAAATTTCCAGAAGCTGCAATCTGAAGCGACCTATCTCTGATTCTAGCAGACGATCTCTCCAATGTTTAACACAAAATCAGCAAACTCTCCTGTCACATAGAACGTCCATTATATAGTGCAATGTTGAAATGAAGTTACCGGTCTGAAACATTTAGTCGTTTCTTCTGAGACAATCCTTGTTCTCTTATCATCTACAGATTTACCGCAGTCTTCACCACGCGATCACAACAGTCAGACTTTCGAACATGTATACAATCTACGTAGGCAAGCATGATACGTCATGACGTCATATGATTCCCAGCATATTGACGTAATGCTAAACATCCGGTTATCCCGAGTTTTCTCCGTAATACATGTCCGTGGGTTTTTCAATGTTCGGTTATTTCCGTGGCTTCATGCGGAAAGGGAACCGTCGTCTGCAATCAACGACATGGACCATTCTGGTTCTTGCTGCTGACAAAAACATGATTTTAACACAGAATGTAATGTCAGAATAGCTATATAAACGCTATTGTGTTGTAATCGTAGCAATGGGGTCCGATATTTAAACGAGACAAGTATAATGCCGACGAGTCGGAGACTAAGAATAAAGTAAAAGAATAGGGACTATTTGAATGACGCGCATTTGCCACTCTGAGTGATTAGGCTGAAATGAAATTGCCTACAAAATGTCGTCTGCATGACTGCATGTTCGACCCGTGTTGTTCGTTGTATAAATAGCTTAAACAATGACAACTCGTTGATTACTGGAAAATAAACCACTCGTGGGTATTTGCAGCCGCTTGGTAATTCACTCGTGTGCTCCGCACACTCGTGAATTACCAAGCGGCTGCAAATACCCACTCGTGGTTTATTTTCCAGTAATCAACTCGTGGTCATTGTTTAAGCTCTATTTTACCCACAGGCTGTCTCATTTGACGACCTCCCGCTGTCCCTACAAAAAGGTATTGTTACTGCCCTCTGATACACTAAGGACCTGTATATACCCTCCTGTGTCGTAACTCCTCAAAGGGACAGACCGAGTTACTATTCTAGACATCTTAAGATCTCGCCAAACAGTAATGTGCATGCTTTACGCTTGTTGTTCAAAGCGACTATAAATACACAGCCGACATTTCCGTGCCAGACATTTTACGAGCGCTTCCTACGATAAAGCAAGCATAATGTTGTGTTTTGACTCGAACTGAAGACAACGTTTCTTAAGTTTTTCAAATCAAAACTGACAAAGTTTGTTTTGTCAAGTTCTTACTCGTGCCAAACTGTTGTCAATAGCAATATACGAACACAGGCTTCGTTAACCTCATACATTTTAAACACCAAACTAGACAATCCATAAACAAAGTTTTGCACATTTTGCATTTGGTATGTCGAGCATGTTAACTTGGCTGAATGCGTGTGTGTGGAGGGTGGGAGGGTGGGGGGCAGTTGACTGGAGGCAACTGAAGAAGCCGACACAAAAAAACAAAAAACAAAAATCTGGTAGTGGTTCTCAGCACTCAGCAACAGAACAATTTTAACAATCCCCATAATGTTATCACCACCTATCAGAACAATTTCCAGTCTCTGTTGTGAAGGAAGTATTCAACGTTTTAAAACCAAGAACAAGAAGAGCAAATGCTCGATGGACTCCCCTACGCAGGGTCGTACAGTGGATACCCTATTTCAAGACCTCAAACCATTTGAACAGTTCAGGTCGTAAAAAGTAAGGAGCCTTAAAATGGAGATAAATTTACAGAGGTTATAAACAGGTTAATCTGAGAAAAAGTCTTGATATAGAGGTAGTCTAAAACTGCGGGTCTCTTAAGGGGTAGTTCCACTGTTCCAGGTGACACCAATGTGATCTAGACAGACAAGAGGGGGTGATATCTATTGGATCTGGATCTGGATCTGGATCGTTGCAGGAACCACTGTTGGTCATCTTCGCAACGGATGCGGGAGAGCGCATAATAATGATTTAGAATACAATAAAAGTCCTGACTTTGGTGGGACAGGTCATATATACAGGCCTGTCGCTTCAATGTCTTTCCCACTCTTAGTGACTTGTTAAAATGATAAAACTACTGAGCTCTGTAGGTGATCAGTGTTGGGGCAGCCCTGATGACGGCAGTCTCAGCGCTGAAAATGCTGCGCTGGCTGGCTAGGCTGGTCGTGCTGGAAGGTCTGCGTCCCTCAGTTGATTCCGTCCATACAATGTGTCAGTATCTATCAGCAGAAGCCACAGCACAGCTTAATTCTTCTCCGTCTGTCTATTTCCCTCACTACTCTAGATCTTATACCTAGCTCTATCTTTTGTTTTGTCTTCAATCTTCTCTTTCTATCAAAACTTTCAAATTCATTTTGCTAAATATGGCCGCCATCGTGTTTATTTTTGCTTTGTTAAACGTTCAGGGATCCACTGATATAAGCATTTGTTTTTGCACGGTTCCAACCATCACATGTGTACACACGTCACGATATTGCATTTGAATACAGTTTTATTTTCAACTGTGACACTGCCGAAAACTATGACTCTCTTCAAAACTCCTCCGCAGACCTGGAACCCCTATTTTGCACTTGGAGTATTCTCAAACAAACTTGATGTATTTTCAGAAAAATTAGCGTAAGCCTACTCCACTCAGTATTTGAACATCCATGATTCAAACATGCTTCACAGTGGCCGTCGCACCGTTAATTAAGTTTACCAGTACATTTAAAACAAATGCATCTTTCTATGTTTACTGACAAAAACTGTAATTATGTGTAAAAATACTGGATCGGCTTCGGGACTCGCTTGTGAAGAAAAGAAGTCAAAGAATTTTTTTCGTCGTTTTCTTTTTTTTTCACTGACCTTACTGATCGTATTATAGACAATCATGCGCACGAAATACGGCGAAAAATACAGGTCTGCCTCCGGGTTTACGGTAATCCAAACGAACTCGTAATTTATTTGCTGCCAACACTAAGTTCTATTTCAGTTACAGGAGAGAGGCAAAAAATTGAAAAGATAACAAAGCTCTTCCTAGCTTCTCCCCCTCCCTGCCTTTGGCCTGTTACTGTATACACAGACGTTTTTCCTTTAAACTGAAAAAATGCGGAGCGTTATATACACACAGGTAAGGCAGACACAAAAGAAAAGGACGTAGTGATGAGTTGAGGAGGGGGGGGGGGGGGGGGGGGGGGGAGGATCAGGGGTGGGAGGGGAGGGGGCAGGATGCAAGAAAGCGGAACGTACAGAATGAGCAGGACGTAAAAAGTTGTTGAAAAAACATTGGGCGGATTGGACTGCCAACAACAGACGCAGCCTGTGTTTTTCTTTTCCTTCTTTCTTTCTTTCTTTCTTTCTGTATTATTTTCTGTTATAGTTCCGTGTTTGTCTTTTCAGCATTCTCTTTTATCTATCTATCACCTTCGCCCCCCCCCCCCCCCCCCCCTCCACTCTAGCTCCCTTTTCTGCTTATCTCATTTTGTTTCTGCTTCTGCCGGCACGTAAAAGAAACCAAAAACACTTAGTTTACCTTTGAGAGAAAATCCACGTCAAAATGAAAGCAGAGTTAAGTCTGTTAAAAGCACAGGTAAATTTATAGCTGCTAACTTTTTACCTGACGTCTAAGAGAGGCAAACGTTAACCGAGATAAGAAAACAGAAAACTTGATATTCTCCAGATTTCTACAGTTCTGTATCTTCCAAGAGTGGATGTTTAAGAAACTGTAGAGGAGAGAGAGAAAGAGAGAGAGAGAGAGAGAGAGACAGAGAGAGAGAGAGACAGAGACACAGAGAGAGAATGAGAGACAGAGAGACAAAGACAGACAGAGAGAGAGAGAAAGAGTGACAGAGAGAGACATAGAGAGAGACAGAGAGAGAGAGAGACAGAGAGAGACAGAGAGAGAGAGGAGAGAGAGAGAGGAGAGAGAGAAATAGAGAGAGAAGGCGAGAGACAGACAGTCAGTCAGACAGACAGAGACAGACCGACAGACCGACAGATAGACAGACAGACAGACAGACAGACAGACAGAAAGAAAGACAGAAAGACAGACAGACAGACAGACAGTCAGAGAGAGAAAGAAAGAATGACATTTGACAGACTCATCCCTTTAACAAGCATTAACGGAGCAGAATGTTTCACTGATGCAGATGCTAAGGCCATGCTGACACCTCGGACAACAAAATAACAAATAAATAAGAAGGCAAATGTCATTATGTCCAGACATAAAACTTTGCCCTGTGGAATTGAAAACGGATTCTACCAATTTCTGTAGACCCCGGGGAACTCTAAAGTTCTCTTTTATTTGAATTTCAAAAATATAAATGTTGTACCCTTCTCCGTCAAAAATGAAAGGGAGAACAAGTCGCGTAAGGCGAAAATACAATATTTAGTCAAGTAGCTGTCGAACTCACAGAATGAAACCGAACGCAACGCAACGCAGCAAGACCGTATACTCGTAGCATCGTCACTCCACCACCCGTGGCAAAGGCAGTGCCCGTGGAATTGACAAGAAGAGCGGGGTATTCGTTGCGCTGAGAAGGATAGCACGCTTTTCTGTACCTCTCTTCGTTTTAACTTTCTGAGCGTGTTTTTAATCCAAACATATCATATCTATATATTTTTGGAATCAGGAACCGACAGGGAATAAGATGAAAGTGTTTTTAAATTGATTTCGAAAAAAAAAAATTGATAATAATTTTTATATATTTAATTTTCAGAGCTTGTTTTTAATCCGAATATAACATATTTATATGTTTTTGGAATCAGCAAATGATGGAGAATAAGATAAACGTAAATTTGGATCGTTTTATAAATTTTTATTTTTTTTTACAATTTTCAGATTTTTAATGACCAAAGTCATTAATTAATTTTTAAGCCACCAAGCTGAAATGCAATACCGAACCCCGGGCTTTGTCGAAGATTACTTGACCAAAATTTCAACCAATTTGGTTGAAAAATGAGGGCGTGACAGTGCCGCCTCAACTTTCACGAAAAGCCGGATATGACGTCATCAAAGACATTTATCAAAAAAATGAAAAAAACGTTCGGGGATTTCATACCCAGGAACTCTCATGTCAAATTTCATAAAGATCGGTCCAGTAGTTTAGTCTGAATCGCTCTACACACACACACACACACACGCACACACGCACACACGCACGCACACACGCACATACACCACGACCCTCGTTTCGATTCCCCCTCGATGTTAAACTATTTAGTCAAAACTTGACTAAATATAAAAAAGAAACAAACACAATCTTATTGGATACTTGACGGGTTGTTTAAAAATGCCAATGGCACAACTAGGGCAATGGGATTGCAGATACAACGTAAACAAAGGTTGAGCTTTCATAAAAGATAAATAAGTGCTTTAGGCTGGTTTCATTAGATTTACCTGTTTCCCCCAAAGCAACATTAAACACACATGTTCTCTCGTTCACAATTAGAGTGCAATTGATTTAATGTTAGCTGTCAAACACAACTCGCCAGGGACGAACATTTTGCATGTAGATTCTGCAGTGTATTTTAAGCATGAAAAAAATATCAAATCAGATTTGCAATGGAAAAACCTCATTTTCATTTGACAACAGCTAAAAGCCTGCATTTAAAACGTATCCGTCATAACTGGCCTGAGTTTTCTCTTCTTCCGTTTTCAACTGCTATTTCATTTTTCACGAGGTTAGTGGAGATGTTTGTGTTTTTTATGAACAACACCATACTTCCAGCGCCCCCCCCCCCACCCCACCCCCAAAGAAAGTTGGCAGACACTCGTTCTTCCTCAAACAGAAATAATTAACATGCGGTGGAAAAGGCATGTGGTCGTTAAGAAACGTCACAATTCATCACTGTCTGCAGTGCAACGTTCTCAAGACGAAGGCACAGTACGAAACTTACATCACTCCACACACTGGCCAAATACACGCTACTCAAAACTCGCTTTGCACTCCAAAGAGTAATGCAACGCTAGCAAAGAAGTGTCAAGTTTGAAATCCAAGAGAGCACGTTGAAGATGAAAACTCTTTGAGTGTGTTTTTATTGTGTATGCGCTTTTTTCGTTTGTTGTTTGGTGTTGACGCCGACGGGCGAAGTGGCGCAGTGCTAGTGGTAAGACGTCGGCCTCCTAATCGGAAGGTCGTGAGTTCGAATCCCGGTCGCTGCCGCCTGGTGGGTTAAGAGTGGAGATTTTTCCGATCTCCCAGGTCAACTTCTGTGCAGACATGCTAGTGACTTAACCCCCTTCGTGTGTACACGCAAGTACAAGACCAAGTGCGCACGGAAAAGATCCTGTAATCCATGTAGGAGTTCGGTGGGTTATGGAAACACGAAAATACCCAGCATGCCTATCCAACGAAAGCGGAGAGAAGCTGACTATGCTCTCAGAGTATAGTGTGGGGAACCCAAATGGGCAAACGAGCTCACACGTCACCAGAATGTCTGGAACGCTGAAGAAGAAGAAAGAAGGTGTTGACGCCAGCACTGTCATTGAATGACTGTCACTCTTCCTGGCTTCAGACCTTGTTTTTCCTGTGGCACCTACTTGCAGGAACGCTTGTCAAAAAGGCGAATTCCGGAAATAACTCTGTCGGGTTTGTATTGGTTGTGGGAGAGCTGCTTTACTTTGTTTTTCCTCGCTTTTTGTCTCAGTGATGTCTTTGGAAACAAGAGTTGCTTTAACTCTTCCACAACTCATACAAACTTGACAGAGTCAGAATCAAAAACCAAGAAAGGTAGGTTGTTGAAACGTTTGTTTTTGTTAATAACAAACGTTTCAACAACCTACCTTTCTTGTTTTTTGATTCTGAATTTTGGAACGTTGGCAGTCTCTTTGTTTTTGGATTTATTTTTTCTTGACAGAGTCATTTCCGAACATCGTCTATTGTCAGGATTTTGGCTTCAGTCACAGCCACATGAACCATCTGAAATCGATGAACTGTGAAAATGACCTCTACATACCAGAGGAGATCCACGATTCCTACTTGAAAAGCAATGCGATCACTGGACCTATCTCTCCCATTCCGACACGAGTTGGTGTGTCGCTGGTGATCCACACACCAGAACATAATTATCACATGGATAACCAGCGCTACACAAACAGGGCTGGACCTAGTGTATGAGAGGGAGGGGCTTCCAAAATCAAATCAAATCAAATCAAACTAACTTTATAATCTCAATCTGAGAAGTTACATCGGTGGTGCATAAACATGAAGACAAGCGGACGACTAAAACATAACACTACAAGAGGCGAAGCCTTCAAGGCTCACGTAAGAAATCGACAAACAGTAACACAAACTCAATCACTCCGTCACACATACACACACACACATAGGTGAAACTGTGCAAGAAAGCGAGACACTAGATCTAGATCTGTCTGTCTGCATGTAGCCTACTTACAGGGACACGACTGCCAACTAGTCTCGGCCCGCTCAAAGTAACAATGACCGAGACTTTCAGTAATTCCTTCGCGTGACGTCTAACCCTCTTACGCCATAATGTGACGTCTTCAAATGTTAAAGTTTCTATCACATACACACACACACACACACACACACGCACAGACAGACAAATTTTATCATCGCATAGGCTACACTTACGTGAGCCAAAAATGAATGTACGATTCTTATATATAACCAACAGTCACGATGAATACAAATAATCTTCCCGAGGAGATGTAAAAGATTAATTTAAACACGCACTTACACACACACACACACACACACACACACACACACACACACGCATTTAGATGTACAACATTCATTATTCAACATGATTGTGTGGAGGTTTCTTAAAAAATCTAAAACTACAGCAAAAGAAATACGCAGTAATATCACTAAAGTTCAAATGAGGCAGGGGTCCAAGGGTTGGCCAGGCAACAACCCCAGATGCTGCTGACATCTAGAAAGAAAGGGGTATTTTGGGTCTCTCCTTGATGAAATAAGGTACACTAGTGCTCCCGGAACCCAGGACCACACC
Source organism: Littorina saxatilis (assembly GCF_037325665.1). Classification (NCBI taxonomy): domain Eukaryota; kingdom Metazoa; phylum Mollusca; class Gastropoda; order Littorinimorpha; family Littorinidae; genus Littorina; species Littorina saxatilis. The sequence goes on along the minus strand of NC_090257.1, from coordinate 18,535,113 downwards.
CCCCCCTCCCTTTTGACCCAGACCTGTGACATGTGAAACGATGACACGGTGGTACCATATGTCACGATGACCTGCCGGCCCGTGTCACGGTGACCCCCTGACTCTGTAATCAAGGTACACGGTGGTTCAATGGCACGGTGCACGGAATATAGACATGCTACCGCCTCCCCGGTGTGCAAATCTTTTAAACAGATAACATGCTGTTTGACAGGCACGTGGTCCTTTAAGAAGTGTCAAAATTCATCATGTTCCCTGCAACGCACGGAGACAAAGATAAGCAAAGGCGGACGTCAAAAAATTTTTAAAGTGACACTCCCTGGCATATTTACCCAACACAAGCTTAGCTTCAGAAGCAATCCTTCGTTGTCGGATTAACAGAGGTAGACATAAATAAACACACACACACACACACACACACACACACACACACACACACACACACACACACACAGAGTCCTCCCCCCACCCCCCACATTTGTTTTGTTTTTAAATCCACACCCCGGCGTATTTTCCTTACATTAGCTAAGCGTCAGAATGTAAAATCTCCACTGCTTACTCTTCACGACTGGAACTGACGCATACATTCATCGTAACCACCGGGGGGGGTAAATCGATGACACATGCGTCCGATTTTTGTTCTTTCTTGCTTACTTTTTTTCCTAACTTTTTTGTACGAATAGACACACAACTACAAACAGGGTTGCCTCCGAAGTATACGTGAGAATCTTGAGCAAATGAGACAGAATAATACATTAGCGCTCTGCCTCACTCGACTCGAAAAATAATGAATTTGTCAGATTCTTCAGGTAGATTGGACAACAATCGTCTGGCACAGTTTGTGGGAGAAGAGCATGTATACATAGCTTACGACGCCTTAGAAGTGTAGAACCACTGACCACAATGCTCTGACAACAACTAACGCCTAAACAGACGATGTTCGGAAATAACTCTGCCAGGTCTGGGATGGGAAAGAGTGAATACTCTTGCTTTTATCGAGGCAAACTTTTGAAGGTGACGTCACAGGCCAGTCACTGGCGAGGGGTGTGTCTGAAACACGTGGACAAGAAGCACGTGTGGAAAGTTTGCCTCGATAAAATCTAGAGTATTCACCCTCTCACCACCCACACAAAGCCGACAGAGTTATTTCTGGAGTTTGTATAATACTGTCATTTCTACCTCAGCCTACAAATGTTCGGTATTTTCGTCTAAAGTCTGACGACTCAACATAACCCCTCCTCCACCACCACCACCACAACAATTGCAATTGTGATGAAGTTGTGTGCTTATGTACTCATTAACTTATTTATGTAATTATCAATTCCTTTCTGTCAATGTATAATCATTTATTGATCTATTTTGGCCAATTGGAGACGCGCCTTTTATGAATATAAGCGTTCATACAAAACGAGCAGAAATACTCTTCCTTTCTGCTCACTTATTTCAACAAGGACAAGTCCCCCTGCAAACTCAAAACCATATCCACCTGTCGAAGAAGAACACTCGAACTTATTTCCATTACTGCCTCTAATGTACAAGTGCCAAGGGTCTGGGTGCAGCCAAGAGACACACATAGCTCATGTCAGCCACTCAGGCAGTCAGCGTGTACAAAAATTGGCCGAGTGTTTAGAAAACAAGAGAATGCGGCGAGAAACGAAGGGAATTGCGAGCTGGTGAGAGTCGCCGTGATTAACCCAGACAGGCTCGGGACGTCAGTGGGTAAAGACAGCAAGATAAGCCGGGCAAAGTAAACAGGAAAAGGCGCAGAAAATAGCTCAAACAAACAACGAAAAAAAGGATAGAAGAAGACGAGGAAGAAGAAGAAGAAGGTGATGGTGATGATTACGTTGATAGTGATGATGATGATGATGATGATGATGATGATGATGATGATGATGATGATGATGATGATGATGATGATGATGATGATGATGATGATGATGATGATGATGACGATGTTGTAGGTGATGATGATGATGATGAGGAGGATGATGGCGATGATGATGATGAGGATGATGATGATGACGACGATGGTGGTGATGCTGACGACGACTACGATGATGATGATGATGATGATGATGATGATGATGATGATGATGATGATGATGATGATGATGATGATGATGATGATGTAACAGCTATGATTAAAGGACTCGAAAGGGACCGGCCAAAACAGTCCCAACAGATAGAGAGAGAGAGATCGAGTTGGGTAGCTGCGATGAGCAGAAAACAAAGAAAGGATCCAGAGTCAGAGAATCCATATTCTCCGCTTACGGTGACAGAAAGACGCAGAGGTGGAATGAAGACCGGAACGAACAACAACATAGGACATACTGTTGGTTGTCAGAGGTGGAATGAAGACCGGAACGAACAACAACATAGGACATACTGTTGGTTGTCAGAGGTGGAATGAAGACCGGAACGAACAACAACATAGGACATACTGTTGGTTGTCAGAGGATGGATGGTGGTGGTGGTGGGGTGGCACTGACAGCCAGACAATTATGCAGGAGCACCAAGGAAAGAAGTCTATCATTCCCCAGACACCCCCATCCCCCTTCCCTTTCCACCCCAGCCCCTCCATCCTCTCTTCTTCCAAAACACCATTAGCCAAAACTGAGAACAGGAATTGCGTTCCATAACCAAGCATGCCACCAGGGGGAGACACATGCACGACATGCACGTCCGCAATGTTGCGAACCAAGACTATCACAACCTCGTCTTGGACTATATACACCACGTCTCGTTCGGTAAATATATTTATCCTACATACGTGAGAGAGACACCCGTGAGATAAATATATATATATTACCGCATTTCGCAAGTAGCGGACAACAACCTAATAGCGTATAAGCAAAACATGTCCCAAAATGGCCATTGCTGCCACCAAAAATGTTAAATCTGAATTTCATTCAGCGGGCAATATCATTTGTATGTACAAAAAATGAAAGTACTTTGTTTCTCTAGTTTCGCCGTCCGGCTGTCTTTTTGTCTGGAAGAACAGGTTTTCCTCAAGCTGTCTCGTCGGTATAATGAGTAGACAGTCTAGAGACATCCTGCTTGCTGCCGCGCGAGCCGAGAAAATGTTCCCTCTTTATCTTCACTGCGCTGCATGGCTGCAAAACCCCTCCGCGCGGAGGTGTTTTCAGACACGTCAGACACAGGGTGTAGAAGCCTTGGTGCTTCCAGTGTTGCGCAACCTTTCGTACAGCCATTGGCAGCAAAACCTTATGTCATTATGTACATGAGTATCATTCCTACTCTGATGGGCTGGGGTAAAAGAAAGGAGATATGTTGGGATGGGTAGGCCAGAGACTGTAACAATACAAAATAAGGCAAGACAAAATCTGTATCTCACGAGGGTTGTGGTATAAGCATACGAGCGAGGTTTTTTTTCAACCAACCCTCGCCCGGAGGGGGGACTACTCTAATTGCATAATATGTTTGTATGTAAGAGAGAGAGAAAGAGAGAGAGAGAGAGAGAGAGAGAGGAGGGGGAGGGAGAGAGAGAGAGAGAGGGAGGGGGAGAGAGAGAGAGAGAGGGAGAGAGAGAGAGGGAGAGAGAGAGAGAGAGAGATAGAGAGAGAGAGATAGAGAGAGAGAGAGGGAGAGAGAGAGAGAGAGAGAGAGAGAGAGGGAGAGAGAGAGGGAGAGAGAGAGAGAGAGAGAGAGGGAGAGAGAGAGAGAGAGAGAGAGAGAGAGAAAGAGAGAGTCGCAGAGAAAAAGAGAGAGAGAGAAAAAGAGAGAGAGAGAAAAGGGGGGGGGCGGACAATAAAAACAAAATAATACTACAAGAGTGTATGCGCAACTGATGAACGGAAGCTGTGCAGGCAATGAGAGGAAAGCGGCATATTGCATGCGGATCACATTGTTACCCGGTCCCGTGTTTGTTATTTCTGGATTTTGACACCGTCAGTGTTGTCGGTGCATAGCAATACGGTCATAGAACGCGTGTCGAAATACACCGGAGGAATACCAAGCATCTGCCGTTAGGTGCAAGCATGCGCACACACGCGCGCATGTGCAGTGAAGCACGCACGCACGCACGCACACCATTGCACTCAAAAACGCACGTACGCACGCATACCTACATACACACACACACACGCACGCACACACACACACACGCACATGTACAAGCGCACATACAAACTGAGCAGGAGGAGGAGGAGGGGGGGGAGAGAGAAAGGGACACACAGAGGACATAGGGAGACACACAAAGACAGCCAGACGGCGAAACTTGAGAAGACAGAGAGAGACAGACTCAGCACAAGAAAGACAGAACCTAGGGTTTCCAAGTTCTCCCACAATAACAATAATAAAAGTGTCAAACGTCTGGCTGAATATTTCCTGGTCCTTCCCCTTAAACTAAGTGCTCCCGCCTAACAGCGAAGTGCAAATGTGCAACAAGTATGCACACAAAATTAGTTCCACATGCTTCCAATTTCACCAGGGAGGTGAACAGTTGGAAATAATTCACAGTTTGGCCAACACACTAGAGAGAATAATAAGCAACGCGAAAATGTTTTGTATTATTTTCTCCAAATGTGTTCTTCATTTCCAAATTATTCTCACACCATGTTATGGCTGGTGCCAAAGTTATTGTTATCATTAACATATTATTAAAATTCATGTTAATGTTATCATTAACATATCATGCTTAATGTGACAGGTGTATCCGAAAACAGAATGGTGTATGCTTCTGGACAGGAACCGAATTGCAATCAGACATGAATGAATGCATATATGACACAAGTAATATTAAAACTCTGCACAACAAAGTCCAAACCTGAACTTTTTTCCAGAATCCCCTATCGGCGTTGCTTCAAGCTTTTAGTTCAGTTTAATTTAGTTTAGTTTAGTTTATTTCTTCTTCTTCTTCGTTCATGGGCTTAGACTCCCACGTTCACTCATGTTTTTAGCACCAGTGGATTTTTACGTGTATGACCGTTTTTACCCCGCCATTCAGGCAGCATACGCCGATTTCGTGGGAGGCATGCTGGGTATTTTCGTGTTTCTAAAACCCACCAAACTCTGACATGGATTACAGGATCTGTTCCGTGCGCACTTGGTCTTGTGCTTGCGTGTACACACGAAGGGGGTTAAGTCACTAGCAGGTCTGCACATAAGTTGACCTGGGAGATCGGAAAAATCTCCACTCTTAACCCACCAGGCGGCAGCGACCGGGATTCGAACTCACGACCTCCCGATTAGGAGGCCGACGTCTTACCACCATGCCACTGCGCCCGTCGTTTAGTTTATTTCAGCTTAGTTTAGTTTTGTTGAGTGAAGCTTACTCTATTTTATTTCATTTGTGGCCAGGAACCAATGAACAAAAGCGATGGATGTAAATCTCAGCTCGATAGACTTGATTAGAACACAAGAATGGCACAAGACCAGACAATCGATTAGAACATAAAAGTACAGTGAAACCCCTCGTTTAAGACCTCAACAAATCTGAAAAGTTCAGGTCTCAAAAGAGAGGGAGTCTTGAAAAAAAAGGGGGGGGGGGTGGCGCATTTACAGAGGTTATGAACAGAAAGTCTGAGAAAACAAGGTCTTAAAAAGGAGGGAGTCTTAAATTGGGGGGTCTTAAAAGGGGGGTTTCAACTGTAATACATATATAAAGTTTCTTTTTTCTAATTGAAAAGTATGGTGGCAAAAGTAATTTAAGTGGTACGGACAATGTGAGGCTCCTTCCAAGAGAGAGCACCTTCAAGGAAAGGACACCTTCTGCTGTGCCTTTGTCTGTCAAGTGCACCAACATGTACCTGTCACGACAGGCCACCTGCAGTGTAGGGACACTTTTGGCTGATCTCAAAGTTGTCCTGTGTCCTCACAGGTACCACTGTACGACATGTACTAAGATTCAACAAAAAGCTACGCCAAGTAACAGGCTAGGAGGACTACTGTATAAAATAAAAATTAAAAATAATAATAATAATAATAAAAATAAATCTGACTTTAATTGTTATTCCTGAACTCTTTTCAAAATAGAAAAAAAAAGTTGAAAGTCTACTACATATGTTTTTTTCCATTTCTAAGTGTCTTTCATTTGTTTCTATTTTTATCGGGGTTAGGAGAACCTCATTTGCGCGCTGCGTCAGACTGTTGATAGATATATTTGCTTCTTTTCGATGTGTCTGCACGACGGGCGAAGTGGTGCAGTGGTAAGACGTCGGTCTCCTAATCGGGAGGTCGTGAGTTCGAATCCCGGTCGCTGTCACCTGGTGGGTTAAGAGTGGAGATTTTTCCGATCTCCCGGGTCAACTTCTGTGCAGATCTGCTCGTGACTTAAGCCCCTTCGTGTGTACACGCAAGCACAAGACCAAGTGTGCACGGAAAAGATCCTGTAATCCATGTCGGAGTTTGGTGGGTTATGGAAACACGAAAATACCCAGCCTGCCTACCCAACGAAAGCGGAGTGAAGCTGACTTATGCTCTCAGAGTATAGTGTTGGGAACCCAAATGGGCAAACGAGCTCACACGTCACCAGAATTGTGTCACCAGAATTTCTGGTACACTGAAGAAGAAGAAGATGTGTCTGGGTGGGCTATTGTTGTTTTTACCTGCTAATCTGTGCCAATTTGTATTTAGTTTCTGTAACGCAATCGTCACCCGATAACTACTACATAAATGCTCATTGGACATTGAATGTGCCACATTCTCTATCAATACATTTTCTTATCATTTTAGGTTGAGGTGGCAAGGATACATTTCTCAATATGTTGCAATCTGTTGATTTGTGAGTTGCAGTGTTTGTAATTTTGTATTATGTACTGTTCACCCTGTTTATTTATGTACATGCTCTATTCTCTTATTACCCCCCGCGGGTTAGGGGGAAGAATTTACCCGATGCTCCCCAGCATGTCCTAAGAGGCGACTAACAGATTCTGTTTCTCCTTTTACCCTTGTTAAGTGTTTCTTGTATAGAATATAGTCAATGTTTGTAAAGATTTTAGTCAAGCAGTATGTAAGAAATGTTAAGTCCTTTGTTCTGGAAACTTGCATTCTCCCAGTAAGGTATTATAATTTGTACTACGTTGCAAGCCCCTGGAGCAATTTTTTGATTAGTGCTTTTGTGAACAAGAAACAATTAACAAGTGGCTCTATCCCATCTCCCCCCCTTTCCCCGTCGCGATATAACCTTCGTGGTTGAAAACGACGTGAAACACCAAATAAAGAAAGAAAGAAAGAAAGTATTCTCTTATTGTTTTTACCCTGCATAACCCTTTACCCCCCTCGCCCCATTTCAACTCACATTAATGCACGAAATTGACAAATCTATGTATACATATAACCTATGAACAAGATGAATACAATTTCTGTGTTTTTATTCATATTTGTTATTTTATTTTATTTATAGTTGTGGTTTTTGGAGTGTTTTTTTGGCCTAATTTTTTCCAGTTTGGAAATAACACAGGAATAAACTAACTGGTGACAAAGTTCAACAACACAATGCATTCTTCTTCTTCTTCTTCTTCTGCGTTCGTGGGCTGAAACTCCCACGTACACTCGTGGTTTTTTTGCACGAGTGGAATTTTACGTGTATGACCGTTTTTTACCCTGCCATTTAGGCAGCCATACGCCGCTTTCGGAGGAAGCATGCTGGGTATTTTCGTGTTTCTATAACCCACCGAACTCTGACATGGATTACAGGATCTTTTTCGTGCGCACTTGGTCTTGTGCTTGCGTGTACACACGGGGGTGTTCGGACACCGAGGTGGGGACGAACTCACGCTGACAGCGGCCAACTGGATACAAATCCAGCGCGCTACCGACTGAGCTACATCCCCGCCCACAATGCATTCAAATCACTGTATTCTCTCCAATCACCTGCCCCCTTTTCTCTTCTTCTTCAACCCTACTTTCACCTTCCTAAATTGTAAAAAAAAAAATCTGAGTGTGAACAACTGGAACAAAATCCTTTCCCTTTTTTAAGCTATTGGTTTAAGCTTCCAGAATTACACAAAAACTATGGGAACGCAATGCTTGGCAGTTTCAATTTTGCAGATTAGCCGCTGGAAACAACTGATCAAATGTCGTCTGCCGGTGTCCCTGAGAAAATAACACCACTTTTACATTCATTTGAGGACAAAGTAGAGATAGGGGGCTTGGAAATATCATGTGATGTTCCACTTCTAGCCGGGTCGAAGTGACATTTTGTGACCTGTCTGCACAAAAGAGAGGTAGACTTTGCTCTGTGTGTGTGTGTGTGTCTGTGTGTGTGTGTGCATGCGTGTCAGTGAGTGTGCCTGCTTGTGTGTATGTGTGTGTGTGTGCATATGCGCATGTTCGTGCATGCATGCAAGTTCATTCATGCGTGCCTGTGTGTGTGTGTGTGTGTGTATCACTGTGTGTGTGTGTGTGTGTGTGTGTGACTGTGTATGTGGGTGCAAGTGTGTGTGTGACCGGGTCAGTGGGGGGAATTGAATGTGGGGGGCTGAGGGTGTGGGGAGGTAGTGCATGTGTGTGTGGGCATTGTGGTGGCGTGTTTGTGTCTTTTTGCATGTGTGCATACGCAAGTACAAATCCTGTTTGCTGGCACCTTTGTGTTCATGAATGTGTGTATGTCTCTGAGCTTGAATGTGTGTATGTCTCTGAGCTTGAATGTGTGTATGTCTCTGAGCTTGAATGTGCATTATCTTGCTAGATTACCTCTACATACATGTAAGTGAATGTACATGCATGTTTGTGAATGTGTGTCGAGTGGGGTGGGGTGAGGGGATAATTCTCAACCCTGATATATTTATATATAGGTGGGATTTGGGTTCAGGGGGAGGGATTTAAAGACATAAACACATACCTAAACACACACAAAATCCAGCCAAACCTTTTATGCACAATTCATCAACTGGCAAATAATGACATCATGGGGAGGTGAGACAGTTTACTGCACAAAAAGGATGCAAGAAATCTGCATTTACATTCAGTAAAGTTATAGGATGACATTCAGATAGCAGGCAGGTGGTATACACATCAACAAAGATTACTGCTTGGCTGAACCAGATATACCCTAGATTTAACATCAACAAAACAGAGTTTCGGAGACAAAAAAGATGATAGCTTGGAAAGGAGGGAAAGAGCGAGAGAGACAGAGAGACAGACAGACAGAGAGAGACAGAGACAGACAGACAGACAGACAGAGACAGACTAGACACAGAGAGAGACACAGAGAGAGAGACAATTAGAGAGAGGGACACACACACATGCCCAAATACACACATACATGCATGCAAACACATACGGGTTATTCTCCAAAGCTGAGTACCAGGGGAAACCATGTTATGAAGTTGACACTTTTACTTAACTGGGACATTGTAACCATACAAACTGATTTCAATAATAAATACTGGTTCCATATTTATCCTTAGCCTGCAGAGAAAGAATTAGAAGGGTTTTCAAAGTACGTCAACTTGTCAACTTCGTAACATGGAAACCAAAAGTTGTGACATGGATTTGAACACTAACAATAAAAAATAAAAAAATTATATATATAATACTATGTTTTTTGTTGCATGTCTGTATCATTATTTAACTTGAGTATTACTAACAAAAAAAGCAAAGAGAATACATTCTAGTTGCCATTCAATATAATCATTTAAAGGACAGAATGCATGTCACAAAATGGTACACAGCTGTGGAGAATAACCCATATACATGAAGGCAGACACTTTCATGTGTATACAATGTTGAACATAAGCCATAGTGACAGACAGACAGACCGACCGACCGACAGACAGACAGACAGACAGACAGACAGACAGACAGACAGACAGACAAACCCTCATCACACACATGAACAAGAAGGGCAAAGCCCATACGACTCACATGCTTGACCTTGACCTTTACATGACCTTGACCTTCAGGGTCAAGGTCAAATAACTAAACCTAGCAATGACATCATACACTAAGAACTGCTTTACACATATTTCCTACCAAAATACATGTGACCTTGACCCAAGGTCAAGGTAATCCAAGGTCATGCAACACAAAGCTGTTAATTCAAGACATAGGAAGTACAATGGTGCTTATTGGCTCTTTCTACCATGAGATATGGTCACTTTTAGTGGTTCACTACCTTATTTTGGTCACATTTCATAAGGGTCAAAGTGACCTTGACCATATGTGACCAAATGTGTCTCATGATGAAAGCATAACATGTGCCCCACATAATTTTTAAGTTTGAAACAGTTATCTTCCATAGTTCAGGGTCAAGGTCACTTCAAAATATGTATACAATCCAACTTTGAAGAGCTCCTGTGACCTTGACCTTGAAGCAAGGTAAACCAAACTGGTATCAAAAGATGGGGCTTACTTTGCCCCATATATCATATATAGGTGAGGTATTGAATCTCAAAAACTTCAGAGAAAATAAGAAAAATGTGAAAAATAGCTGTTTTTTAGACAACATTTATGGCCCCTGCGACCTTGACCTTGAAGCAAGGTCAAGATGCTATGTATGTTTTTTGGGGCCTTGTCATCATACACCATCTTGCCAAATTTGGTACTGATTTTTTTTTTTTTTTCTTTTTTTTTCTTCTTTGCGATTGTTAACTAGTATTCGTTTACTGCATTCACATAATGAGGCTTTTAATTTTTCAAATGTGTGTTATACTTGCATGCGTATGCATGGCATTCGCTCAATTTACACGGGTTGAGGGCTTTAAATTTTTTTTTTTTTTTCTTTTTACTGCCATACAAGTGCCACAGCAACGACACCAACATCAAGTGTCAATAAAGTCAAAACTCCTTCGCAAGTTTTCAGTTTTCTTCCTTTTTTTTTATTTTTTATTTTTTTTATTTTTTTTTATTCTCTAATAATATCATGCATGACCATATGTACAATATATAATAATTATAAGCAGGAGAGACAGTTTTCATCAATAATGGAAAAACCCAAAAGACAAAGGATGAGAAGAGTTCAGTAATAACATCTCTGCTCAAAAACCAAGATTCAGCTTCAATGTGGAGATGGAGGTTTATCGCCACAACAAGAAGATACAAAGTCTACAGAAGTAAAAAAAAATCTTCCAACCTGTGTAAATAAGCATGTAAACCACCACAGATTTTTTTAATTTTAAGTTTTTTGTTTTTTTCCTTTTTTTATTTATTTTTTTTATTATTATGAAACACGAAGTTTCATTTCATTTTCAAACATGAGTGTTAAATTTACGGGAGTACCGTATCTAAATTTGCTAATGCACATTTTAGCAATAAGAACTAAATGGTTAATGATATCTAGACATACGTTGCCTGCATTTTCAACACAAACAACCCCAAGTAGTACAGATTTTGCGTTAAGTTTAACACGTACACCAGTTTTATCTAGTATAGTGTTTTCGACGTGTTTCCATAAAGGCTTAACTTTACTACAATCATAGAAAAAATGTTCGATGTAGTCTCTTTCGTGTGTGCAGTATGGACAATATTCACTGTCAGACAGTCCCATTTTTTGTAGAAGAATGTTTGTGGGATAGATGTTGTGAACAATTTTCCAGTGCAATTCTCGTAGTCTTGACTCTTTTGTTGCGTTTTTTGCTATAGACCAGCATGTTTCATTGACGTCAAAATTAAATGTATTTTTCCAAAATAAAACAGAACAGGGAGTGGAATACTTCGTCTTTACAATAAATTGCCTAATCAGGTTTGCAGTCATATGGTTCGTACCGTTAAAGGTTAAATAGTGTTGTTCATTAATATCAGATGTCACAAACTCTGGGTTGTTTCTCAAGTATCTGGAGACAGCGGCTCTAACGACCAAGTATTCCAGATAGAGATTTGGCGAGGGCCCTAAAATTTCATTTACCATTTCAAATGGCATAATAGCATTGTTGTGCAACACATCATTCACATATGTAAACCCTTTCTGAGCCCATTTCTGATAATAAATAGCCTGATTCTGGTAGACTATACCACTATTATTCCAAAGACACGTTATTTTTAACGATCCATGCCATGGAGTTTTACTATAATCTAGCCATGTCGAGGCAACACGTTGCCAAAAAACAGACTTAATCTGATGAAAGCCTTTGAATTTTTTTGTTCCCATAGTAGTACTAAAACAAGCTAAGTTCCTTCCAAAAGATTGAAAAGTTCCTCTTGGTATCCATGTCCACGTGCCATTCACATCCTTACTCGACAGTTTAATAAACCATTGACACAGGAATGAGTCTTGCATCACCTTGATATCTATCATATTTACCCCGCCCTGGTCTGTGTTACTGTTGACTACTACCCTTTTCACCTTTTCAAATGCTTTCTTATTACAGTCCCGTTTCCTCCACAAAAACCTATACAGTAGAGTGTTGATTTCTTTCAGCACCTTATCTGGCAAGCAGATGGACTGTAACACATACACAAACTGTGATAACAAAAAACTCTTAATTACGCAGATTTTTCCGAGAATACCCAGATTTCGTTTTTCCCAGTTTAGAATTATTCTTTTAACTTTAGCGATTTTTTCTTGCCAGTTCATCTCAATTTCGGGTGCGCTTTTAGCGTTTGAGAAGTAAATTCCTAAGATTTTTATCTGGTTTACACGTTTAAAGCCAAAATCATCCATGTTTTCATTTCTTTTGGAACCAATCAACATCATTTCGGACTTGTGCATGTTTAACTTAAGACATGATATTAAAGTAAATTGCTCCAGTATTTCTAAAACACAGTTAATGTCTTCTTCGTCTCTTAGAAACATGGTGATGTCATCAGCATATAACAATACTTTTAATATGTTGTCTGCTACGTTTAGCCCTTTTAGCTCTACACTCTGTCTAAAACGAATCGCTAGAAGTTCTACACCGATCACGAAGGCCAGAGGTGAGAAAGGACACCCCTGACGAATCCCGGAATTCACTTCAAAGTCTTCGGAAAGCCACCCGTTATAGCCAATACAACTTCTTGTATTAGCAAAAAGAACTTGGACCCACTGAACAAAGTCTAGACCGAAGCCTAGCCTTCTAAAGGCACTAAGCATGTATTTTTTGGAAATAGAGTCAAAAGCAGCCTGAAAATCGAGTGCTAATAGTACACCAGGTTTTTCTTTAAGTCTGAAATATTCAATTACATCATCAATTGTTCTTATATGAGTACTAACGTTCCGACCTTTTATATAACCCGACTGGTCCTCGTGTACAACGCTATCTATAACAGTACATAGTCGATTCGCTAAACATTTTGCTAACACTTTGTAATCTGCATTTGTCAGTGAAATTGGCCTCCAGTTTGAGAGTTTGTCTTTCGGGAGGTTTTTCCCTTTATGAATAAGGGTTAACACAGCCGCCGTTTGTGAGTGCGACAAGTGACCGTTTTGAAACGACGCATTATAGGAGTGAACAACAAGGCCCTTTAGCTTGACCCAGAAAAATTTCAGAAATTCAGTTGTAAGACCGTCAGTGCCAGGAGATGAGTCGTTATTTAACTTACTTAGCGCCCTAGAGGCCTCTTCAACACTTATTTCACCTTCACAAACTTTCTTCTCCTCCTCTGTCAGACGAGGGGTTTCACAATTTTGCAAAAAAGAATCTGTATCGTTATCAATGTTGATGCTATTGTCACTGTACGCATATTTGTTTTCAAAGTAGTGTTTTTGAGCCTGCAGTATGTCAAACTGATCGACTAATACATCGCCATTATCAAGCTTGATGCTGGGAAACAATTTTGCACTGGCTCGAGATTTTTCAAGGTTTAAAAAGTACTTTGTATTTTTTTCCCCTTCATCAATCCATTTCATTCTAGATCGTGTTTGGGCACTTTTTAAGCGTTCATGCTCAAAGACTTCCAGTTGAAACTTCAGTGCTAATTTGGTACTGATAGACTGAATAGTGTCCAAGAAATATCCAACGTCAAAGTTTTCCGGACGGCCGGACGGACGGGGGGGACGGACGGACGGACGACTCGGGTGAGTACATAGACTCACTTTTGCTTCGCATGTGAGTCAAAAAGCATGCAAATCACCAAAATGAAGCTCTTTCTTCCTGAGTTAAAAATCAAGAAAGGTAAGTTACAGATGTAATGGAACGCATAATCATGGACAAAACAAAACATTCACTGTCTTTCAACTGGACAGACAAACGAGTGAAAAAAAATAATGAACAGAAAAAAAATTAACTTGTCTCTTCCATCTCAAGCTGCCAAGAGAACGCTAGCAGTCAATCTGTTTCAAATTGTTTTTATATTATTATTCTACAACTAAGTTTTAGCAGCCAACCATGACACGGGGTAAGACAAACAAGACACTGAGGCAATAGGAGGTGCTAGAAAGGTTCTGTACGCTAAAAAAAGCAAAGGGGTAATTGAGAAGGACAGAAAGATTGAGAACACCATGACAGACACGGCAGCTGCACTCGGAGAATTCTGTGACTCACGGCTTAACGATTCCATTTTTATTCCGCCGCTCTCACTTTTATTCAACGCATTTTATCAGCGCCTGCTATTTTTCTATTTCATTTTTGTTTTCCTCGAAAAATGTATAGAAAACAACATTCCATGTTTGTTTTGCTTTCTGCATTCTGTGCCAAGGTAAACACTTTAAATTCTAAAAATGATTTACGTCTCATTTCTGTCATCCGCCTCCTTCAAACGCCACATCAGAATAAATGGAAATGTGTTTTTGTCCCTATTCCTGCCACACGGGCAGCCATATAATGCCTCCTTCCTGGGACTGCTCCTGGGTCAATTTGTATGTACTCTTATCACTAGCTATCAGGTCTATGCTTGCATGTCAGGAAGTCTTTAAAATGCACAAGATCTTGCAGCATCTGACAGTGGTTAAGTATAAAAAAAACCAAGTCGCGTAAGGCGAAAATACAACATTTAGTCAAGCTCAGTCGAACTCACAGAATGAAACTGAACGCAATGCAACGCAGCAAGACCGTATACTCGTAGCATCGTCAGTCCACCGCGCACGGCAAAGGCAGTGAAATTGACAGGAAGAGCGGGGTAGTACTTGCGCTGAGAAGGATAGCACGCTTTTCTGTACCTCTCTTTGTTTTAACTTTCTGAGCGTGTTTTTAATCCAAACATATCATATCTATATGTTTTTGGAATCAGGAACCGACAAGGAATAAGATGAAAGTGTTTTTAAATTGATTTCAAAAATGTAATTTTGATAATAATTTTTATATATTTAATTTTGAGAGCTTGTTTTTAATCCGAATATAACATATTTATATGTTTTTGGAATCAGCAAATGATGGAGAATAAGATGAACGTAAATTTGGATCGTTTTAGAAAAAAAATAATTTTTTTTACAATTTTCAGATTTTTAATGACCAAACTCACTCATTATTTTTTAAGCCACCAAGCTGAAATGCAATACCGAAGTCCGGGCTTCGTCGAAGACTACTTGATCAAAATTTCAACCAATTTGGTTGAAAAATGAGAGCGTGACAGTGCCGCCTCAACTTTCACGAAAAGCCGGATATGATGTCATCAAAGACATTTATCAAAAAAAGAAAAAAAACGTTCGGAGATATCATACCCAGGAACTCTCATGTCAAATTTCATAAAGATCGGTCCAGTAGTTTAGTCTGAATCGCTCTACACACACACACAGACACACAGACACACACACACACACACGCACACACACATATACACCACGACCCTCGTCTCGATTCCCCCTCTACGTTAAAACATTTAGTCAAAACTTGACTAAATGTAAAAAGACGAAGAAAAAAAGAAAGTCAAACAACAATAAAAACAGTAATTTTAATGACAACAAAATGCAAAGTTGCAAAAAAAAGAATTCTGTACTCACTGATACAAGGACAGCACAATAATAAGAATGTTCGCTTATTGGTATTATTGTGCTGTCCTTGTATCGGTGAGTACACAATTCTTTTGTTTTCCAACTTTGTTCATCTCACCACAGTCACTTTGTTGTTTAGATAACAAAATGCAAAGTAGTAACTTGACACCACACAAACACAAACAGAAAAAAGATAACAACGGCACAAAAGCGATGAAATGACAAAGGCGGCAGCTATGACTCAGCGCCTACTGTCTTACTCATCGCAGCAGTCGATATCGCTGCAGGAGTGCTGCGCAGCAACACTGTATGCGCTCTATGGCATTAAGCGGCGCTTAATTCTCCCCTCAAAGGTGGGCCCTCAAAAAGGTGCGTCAAGCATGCACACATTAAAACTCAGCCACAAAGATCAACACGCCATGATTCAAGGGTCACATGTTGTGCGCTTCTCTTTTCAATCCCACTGCAAAGATGTTAGGAGTAGTGTATGCAGTCTGTGGAAAAAGCCACAAAGAGCTTTTTGTGGGTCAAGGGAGGGAACTACGCAATGGACTTCGCAAAGATGGAACAGAGATGGTACCAGAATTTGTCTCCCCTGAAAATGATTATCAGCTGGAACAAAATGCGACCTACCAGATTTGTTCTTACATGTCCCACATCGTTTTTAAGTAAAGTTGCCCTAAGTTTTACTTTGAGTAAGCATTACCTTTGCAATTTATCCTTGATATCAGGATCAGGGTCATCATATCACTGAAACATGAATTACTGACAGCTGGCATCAGCTCAACCTTAAGTACGCTGTGTTCCTATTAATTCCTTCACACCAATCACTACACTGGCATTCAGCTCTCATCATTTCCACAAACCCAATTAATATCAGACCTGGGTACCCCTGTTTTGCACTTCGAGTATTCTCAAACAAACTTGGTGTATTTTCAGAAAAATTAGCGTACTCCAGCGTTTGAACATCCATGATTAAAACATGCATCACGCGCGTCCGCCACACCGTTAACTAAGTTTACCTATACATTTAAAACAAATGCTTTTTTCAATGTTTACTGACAAAAACTGTATATAATCATGTGACAAAATACTGGATCGGCTTCGGGATGGGCGTGTGAAGAAAAGTTGTCTAGGAATTTTTCTCGTCGTATTTTTTTCCCACTGACCGTACTGATCGTATTCTCGACAATCATGCGTACAAAATACGGCAAAATCGTATGGGTTCCCAGGTCTGTAATAGATTAACCTCGTACTTAAATATTTGCAAATTTTCATGTACACCCTTGTGTTAAAGTCATTTTAAATACTCCTCAACGACCAGAACACATCAGAAACATTACATTGTAGACCAGATTCTTCCACTGTTATGCACAGAAAAGCAACTGTTCACCGATTTTCAGGCTGAGATTCGTCATTTTCGCTTTCTGGGAATATAGACAGAGGTCACTGTGACTCCATAAGCAGCCAGCATAGAATACGTACTCGCTCAGCGTACGTGTTGTATAATTATATTCTATGGGAAGTCATAAAAGGTAATGACGACGCTCTGACACACCCTATACTTTTTCCTATAATTTATTTTCCTTGATGGAGAAATCACAGACAGAATTACTCATCCGTGACAGGTTGTCATGACCTTTCAGGTCTACTCATTCTGTCAATGACTCACGCGCGCACTGCTGACACACACTGGTGAGCAAATCCGACGCGGGAGGTGCGGCCAGACTTCTTCAGGCTAGCACAGGACGCATCAATGAAGCAAAAGGAATGAAAGATACACTGTCCGCTAACACAGGTGCTTGTATTCATCAAAACTTGAGTACCATCTTGCCGAGTCGGCTAAATGATCATGGTGCTGTGCAGACAATTACACATGTGGTGTGTGTTTGAATTTCATGCCTTTCTTTTGTCAGCGCCAAAAAGACGAAATTCCACAATATTGAAAGAGTACTGCCTTCCATAAGAAGCTTTGAATATTAAACAGTCATTTTATTCCAGTTTCAAAATCTGTCTAAAAAAATGTGTGCTGAACACTGGATGTGTCCCCCCCCCCCCCCCCCTCTCCCCCCCCCCCCCCCCCCCCCAAGACCTCTTTCTTTCTTTATTTGGTGTTTAACGTCGTTTTCAACCGTTCAAGGTTATATCGCGACGGGGAAAGGGGGGAGATGGGATAGAGCCACTTGTTAATTGTTTCTTGTTCACAAAAGCACTAATCAAAAAATTGCTCCAGGGGCTTGCAACTAGTACAATATATGACCTTACTGGGAGAATGCAAGTTTCCAGTACAAAGGACTTAACATTTCTTACATACTGCTTGACTAAAATCTTTACAAACATTGACTATATTCTATACAAGAAACACTTAACAAGGGTAAAAGGAGAAACAGAATCCGTTAGTCGCCTCTTACGACATGCTGGGGAGCATCGGGTAAATTCTTCCCCCTAACCCGCGGGGGGACTTCCAGACCTCAACATCTGAGATAATCAGGTCTTAAAAAGAATGAACAGAATATCTGAAACCAGTTAAGGTTTTGAAAACATGGGGAAGTCTTTAATTGGGCGGGGAATGGGGGGGGGGGGTGGTCTTAAAAGGGGGTTCCACTGTATCACTTAAGATTTAAGAAGAAGACTCTTGGTTCTGTGTGGACAGTATCCTTTTAAAGGAAACTCAAAGACCTTTAACACTTTCTACCCCACCTTTGTTGACCAAGTTTTTTTTAGCCGAGACCAGCTGTGTTGCAGCAGGTCACTTGGAATTGTAGTAACTGTGTATCAACATGCTGGAATGCAGGCGTTAGATCGATGTTACAGGAAGCGACTGAAGCTAACAGTCTGAGCGGATATATCCGTACCTGGTCAGAGAGAGCCATATGAGTGGGTACGGATATATCCGTACCTGGGAGACGATGAGTTAAAGAGGGAAAAAGATGAGATAAAATGAGTAGAGAACAGGCAGGTTGTCAGCTGTGCTAAATGGGTTTCAGGATTCCTACAGCATTTTTCCTCTAACATTTAAACACTTTTTATGAGGACCTTTAAGAAGTGTAAGTGAGTAAAGCCCCTTAAATTAAAAATTTTAGTAATAAATTTTCATTTGATTAATATACTTACCCAACTCACATATAGCAATTAACCCATAGTTCAGTGCTGATACCGCTGTACGCGTCCCCTTAGCAACAAGGAAGACGCCTCTAAAAAAGAGTGACCGAGACCCGTAAGGGTATCCAGGCCAGCCCGTAAGGGAGGCTGCCTTCCATATGCGCGCGCATATGCCGCCATCTTGTCATTCTACACGAAGCCCAACTCACTACTTTTTTAGACCCCCATACCCCCACAGCGGGGAGGCGGGAGGGAATAAACGATGTGAGTTGGGTAAGTATATTAATCAAATGAAAATTTATTACTAAAATTTTTAATTAAATTACATATCTTACCCAACTCACATATAGCAGATTGCTACTATAGGAGGAGGGTACTTACCAACTTAAGACCGCAGGACCTGCCCTGCAGCCACGAGAGCCGGCAAAGCCGCACTGCCATCTTGCCGCCTTGCAGCAATGTCTCTCAAATAAAAATTGATGAACACGTCCTCAGATTTCCAATAAGCCGCCGCCAGGACCTCTGATAGGCGCCCTGAGCGAAGCACGGCCACAGAAGACGCCCAAGCCCTCGCTTCGTGCGTCCTGGCTGACGTAAGAGGAAGCACCGCCCTGACCTCGCCAGACTGGCGTTGCCACCATCCATACGCTTGCTTAATGGTCAGTGAAACCCATTTAGTCAAGGTGACCTTCGAGATATCCTTCGCTCGCACAGTGTTGAGGGATATAAACAATAATTTCTGAGTTTCCGAGCGAATCGGCGAAGACCTAGACAGGTAGCTGCTTAACGCCCTGACAGGACAATTTGACAGATCGGGGTCTCCAGGAGCGAGTATATCGCTCAAGGGTGGAATACGAATGCAAGGCGAAGCCTGACCGGGCTTTTGATTTTTAGCGAGAAAATTAGACGTAAATCTCAAAGAGTAGGAGCCATCCCTCTCCAGGGAAATATCTTTAGCGAGACCAGAAAGTGCGTGCACCTCGCTACCCCTCCTAGCCGTGGCAAGCAAGACCAAAAACAGAGTTTTTCTCGTCAAATTAGGTAAACTAGCCAACCGGAGAGGCTCAAAGTCCTCCGATGCAAGGAAACGGAGAACCACAAACAGATCCCAGGCAGGGAGCTGTGATCTTGAGAGAGCTGCGTCAAGGGCAGCTCCCTTAAGCACGCTTGAAATGACACCGTCAAGATTGATCTTGCGACCGAGCTGTCTAAGAGTGGAAGAAATCGCAGACCTTCTAACTCGCAGTGAAGAAGGAGAGACCCCCCTACTAGCCAACCAAGAGAGGTGGTTGGCTACCTCCATGGACCTTGGGGAAAGATGTTGAACCTTATTCTCAGAGCACCACTTGGCCCATGCAGCCCAATGAGAAGAGTAAACGGAGCTAGTTGAGTCTCTGTGTGCTTTCTGTACCAGTTTCAAAGTTGTGGCCGAGGCCCCGGCACGACGCAGAGCGATTCTGACAGAATCCAGCCGTGAAGCTGCAACGCTTGCGGATTCTCGTGCGGGACCCCTGACCTGGGCTGTAACAGGTCGCCCCTTCGAACGCCTAGAGGAATGGGTGGGCGCACTGCCAGCCGCAGAAGGTCCGGATACCAGTGCTGGCTGGGCCAAAGAGGAGCAACCAGCACCAGCGCTGGCTTTTCCAGATCCACTTTTCTTACTACCTTCCCTAGCAGGCAAAACGGAGGAAAAGCGTAAGCCTGCAGATTTGACCAATCCAGATCCAACGCGTTCACCGCCCACGCCAGAGGGTCCGGGAACGGTGAGACGAAAAGGGGAAGCCTGGTGGAGAATCTCGTTGCAAACAGATCTATGCAAGGCTTGTCTACTTGAACCCAAAGGCGGTCCAACGCCTGGTGGGAGAGGGTCCACTCTGAGTGCAGAACCTTGTCCCCCCGACTGAGGGCATCCGCCAAAACATTGAGCGTGCCCTTCAGGTACTTCGCTGAGAGAAGTATGTTGTGCGAGCTGCACCAAACCAACAGACGGCAAGCGCTCTCCGACAGCTTCTGCGAGCGTGTGCCCCCCTGCCGATTTATGTAAGCGGCCACAGTCGTATTGTCCGTGTGGACTTGAACATGACTGCCCCCCAGAAGCGGCAGGAAAGCCTGTAAACCCAGAGACACAGCCTCCAGCTCCAGCACGTTTATGTGCTGTGGAGCTAGGGAGAGATCCCACAGACCTGAGGCTGTCTGATCGGCCAGATGAGCACCCCAGCCTGTCATGGATGCATCTGTAACAAGAATGTTTTCCGGCGCCGGAGGAACGATCGGAACACCCTGAGAGACCCAGGGGAGCAGCCAAACACTTGTAGTGTTGCTGAACCAACTCCCCAGTCCTATGCGAACATTCCAGCCCTGAGAGGCTTGGTCCCACTGCCTCCTCAAAGCCGCCTGAAACGGCCTCTTGTGGACCCTGCCTAGAGGCACAAGGGGAGCCATCGATTCCATCTGCCCCAGTAGGGAGGACAACTCCCGGGCCGTGGACACACTCTTTCCTTTCAACGAGCGAACCAAGTTCTGAAGCTTGTCCACCCTCTTTTGAGAGGGACGGACTAACCACTCCACCGTATCGAAATCCATGCCCAGGTAAGTGAAGCGTTGGGATGGTTCTAACTCTGACTTCCCTAGATTGACTGTAAAGCCCAGCTGAGCCGCCAGGTCGAGAACCCTCGCAGTCTGAGTTCTGCACATGTACTGGTCCTGATGCAGATTCAACCAATCGTCTAAATACGCCCGTAGGCGTACCCCCTCTTGTCTGACAAGGGAGCAAAGCTGGCGAACGACCAGCGTGAAGATCCAGGGGGCCAGGGAAAGCCCGAAGGGGAGTGCCCGAAATTGAAACACTTTCTCGCCCCACAGAAAGCGCAGCCATTTCCTGTCTTGAACATGCATGAGCACATGAAAATATGCGTCGGTGAGATCCACCGACGTGGCCCAATCTCCCGGACGCAGAGCTTCCCTTACAGAGAGAGGAGTCTCCATGACAAACTTGACTACCCGTAGGTATTTGTTCAGGGTGGACAGGTCCAAAACAGGCCTCCATGCCCCTGAGGCTTTGGGCACCACGAACAGCCTGCCGTAAAAGCCGAGGGACTCTCGATCTCGAACTTCCTCTATCGCACCCTTCAGGAGTAGGGAAGCCACCTCCGCATGAACGGCTGACTTGGCTTCCGGGTCCACGGGATATCTGAAAGGCGGAGGTATCCTGGACAGAGGTGCCTTCCCCTCTGCCCAGAGGAGACGGAATCCCGAACGCACTATTCCCAAAATCCACCGGCTGGACACCAGGCGTGTCCAGGCGGCCAAGGCCCTGGAGGGGCCACCCGCCGCCACCACGGCGGGGGTTACTGGGAATAGTGGCTCGGGAGACCCTCATTGGGGGTGAGGCTTGTGCCCCGACCCCCGAGAACCCCCAAAGGAGCCTCTCTTCTGGTAAGGCGCGCCTCGCCCCCTACCCCGAAAAGAGGTGGACTGATTTTGCATCTTGCCCCCCCCAGACGAAGAAGGCTGAGCCTTACTCTGGGAGGTAGGCTTGCTCTGAACCTTCTGAAAGCCGTGGTGAGCAATCCTTGCAATAGCCAGATCCCTAGCGTCCTGGGTTTCCTTCTGCAAAGCGTCCAAAGAGGAAGTACCCAGCAGCGACCCTTCCGTAAACGGGGATACCTTAAGTCTGTCAATGGTACCCCTGTCTCGGATCTTTGAACCCGCCAAAAAGGCAGTTCTGCGGGAATGTACAGCATGCCCGTAAAGCCTGGCTGCCAAGCTCAATTGTTCCTGAGAGACCTTGGCAAGCGTCGCCAACAGAGTTGTCACATCCTCCTGGGAGGCGTCGTAACGGAACTCAAACGGGTCTAACGAAGAAGCGATAGACCTAGACAAAGAGCGTTGGAGAGAACTAGAGACGGAACCCAACTCGAGCAGAGATCTACCCGTCTCCTCCAAAGCCTGAAGAGCAGCCTCCGTGTAAGGGACTGTTCTATCCCTGGCATACCCGTCCTCCCGCAGAGAAAGCAGTTCCGGAGTCACCGGTAGAACTGATCTCGGCAAAGCGAAAGAGTCAAGTAGAGCGACGGGACGAACCGACAGTTTAGAGCTCTTTGAGAGCGCAGAACAAGGAACGTGTTGACCCGCTTTAGCCAACCAGGGGCCCACCACCTCCGGCGCCTCCCCATGCTGTGACAACAGCGGAAAGGCATCGGACATAGCTCGACCTTTCGCAAAAACCTTCGACATCTCGACCGCCACAGAGGGGGACTCCCGGAATCGGAACGAACTTTTCGGTTCCTTAGCACTCCTGAAATCCCCTAAGGCAGAAGGAGGATGGACAAACTGAGATTTGTTCACCGCCACCTCCTCCTCGAGATATTTCGAAGCCACTCCAGCCGCCAGAGCCACCGCATCTGGCAGCTGCCGTGGCAAAAAGAATCCAGCACCTTCAGCCTGAGAGGCGGCACCGTCATCCAGGTAGCCTTCGTGCCCTTCCGTGCACTCCGGAGACTGGTCCCCGTACTGACTAACAGAGTCAAGTCCAGAGCCAGCCATACTACCACCAACTTCCTGCCCCCTGGGCGGAAGCAGATGCCCTTCAACCTGACTACGGTCGGGAAGAATAGGAACATCTGTTCGCTTGTCAGGGCCCTTAGCACCCACTGACACCCCGACTAAGCGGTGGATATCAGCCGATGTTTCAGAACTTTCACCTGGGATGAGACCCGAGGCTACTCCCTCAAGACAACGCTCACGTGGAGTGCACATACCTTGTGAAGAAGAACGGACACCGGCCGGAGACCCCACGGGAGCCTGAGAGATCCCATCCTGAGACGCATGCACGTCCGCCCTCGTAACAGTAGCAGAGGGAGGCAAACGCACACTGGCCAGCGACGACGTACCCCCGACACCTGCCGGCAGCGCACGTATCTCCGCCTTAGTTGACGAAACTTCAGCCGCTAAGGCCGAAACCTGAGAGCTTAATGTCAAAAGCAAAGAAGCAAAATCCGCAGATGCAAGCCCAGAACCTACAGGCGAGACATCCCCTACAACATGCTTAACCCCGAGCAAGGGCTTCTCCGTAGGTTTAGCAGACGAACCGGAAACTCCGGGCACGCCAACAACAACATCACTACATTTTTTGGATTCTGAACCCGAAAGAGACACGGGCGTATCGCCGTGCGTTTTAGAACTTCTAGAACTTCTAGAACTTTTCTTAACAGGAGAGGGCGAAGCAGCTACATGTTTAGATGTTGACCTCTTCCCGTCCGCATTGTCGGCCATGATGAAAACAACTCACAAACAAATTTGGAAAAAATTTTGTAAGTCCGAAAACAAGCCAACAATGCCGCCAAAATTCAGGTAAAAAATGGAAAGATCTCACCTCAACAGCAAATGCGAAGTCCGGAGACAAGAAGACACCAAGGGGAACACAAACCAGGTCTGGAAGACCAAGCAAGTAGGCTGAAAACACAGCCGGAGCGTACCAAACACGACCAGCTCCACTGAGCGCTGAGAGTAGAATGACAAGATGGCGGCATATGCGCGCGCATATGGAAGGCAGCCTCCCTTACGGGCTGGCCTGGATACCCTTACGGGTCTCGGTCACTCTTTTTTAGAGGCGTCTTCCTTGTTGCTAAGGGGACGCGTACAGCGGTATCAGCACTGAACTATGGGTTAATTGCTATATGTGAGTTGGGTAAGATATGTAATTTAATTACCTACTCACTCTTTGAATGGGGTGCCTGCACTTTTGTTTTACATTGTACTGATAGCTTTTCTCACATTTCTAATAACTACTGTTATCAAAGGAGAACATGAATACTCAATTCCCAGCACTCAATCTTCCCCACACAAATGACAACACTTGACTTTCATCAGATATGCACACCATTTTACTTTAACTAAATGAGAGGAACGCAGAAAAAGGAGAATCGGTAAAGAATTGCCCCCCCAATATTAAAACATTAAACTAAAATAAGGATAGAAAGCTTAACACTCAACAGAGAAAGGCTGGCTCCATGAAAAATAAAGGCAATCACTCACCCCTTCGCTGTACTGCAGGAATCTCTTGTTGGTCTCTTTGCGTTCGAATCGTTTGAGGTATTTCTGCCTGAAGCCCAGCACGGTGTCCACGTGGGTTTTGTGTTTCACTGCCAGCTCCAGCGCCCTGTCACATAGAACAAATATTGCTATTTCATATGTTACGTGGATTTCCATTGGTCAATTGGGCAAAACTGAGCTCAGTGCAAAAGTGATATCGACGACATTTCCGTCGATATCAGTTTTGATATCGACGACCTCTTTATTGCTTCCCCACTTCAAAAACAAAAACACCTACATTTAAAAACAAACAAATATATATGAAAATGTAATGATCCCAGAATTTAGTTGAGCAAGTGATTAAAGACTTTTTGAAAGAAAAGACATTTTGAAATACTGAAAAGTACAGGAAAAGAGTGAACAAAAAGAAATAATAATCAGAGGGAGGGATATGGAACAGCCAAAACTGAGACAAATACTTTTGCAATTTCTTTACAGTAAATACAAAATGTCCAGAGAATTAGCAATATATCTAACATTGACTGACCTCCGGTCTCGATTTTGATATCACTGTCTCAACAGACCATAGCAGAAGATATCATCACACAGTCCGTCAATATTGGGTAGTATTGCCATGGTCAGGATAAGGATAAGGAAGATTTCATATATAGTCCTGTGAGATTACCCTCATGGACATTCGGGCTGCTTCTCTCTGGGGAAAGCGAGCTGCCATACAGTAGGGCCCTACCCATTTTTCATTTGTTTGCCCTGCATGCATGTATTCGTGTTTCCAATCCCTAAGACTTTTGCTGTGAACTTGGATTCTTTATCAAGCGCATGCCTGCACACAGGGGTGTTCGGACACTGAGGAGAGTCTGCACAAAGATGACCCTGGGAAATAAATCCTTCACCGAACCCAGGATTCAAACCCACACACAAGCCCACACACACACAAGCCCCCCCCACACACACACACACAAACACACACACACACACCTGTCCCAGTTGTAGAGCTGAACGTTGAGCATGATAGCGCGGAAGGTGAGCCCAGCCTGTATCAAGATGGACTCAGAGTCAGTGTAGTTGCCGCACAGTAGCGCCATCTCGGCGTTCCTCGCCTCCTTCACCGGGATATCCTTGATGTTGTTGATGAACTGAACCTTCTCCACCTGGCACACAAAGAGAAAGGATGTCAAGATTGAGCGTATTTCAAGATTGAGCGCATTTCAAGATTGAGCGTATTTCAAGATTGAGCGTATTTCAATATTTCACTACAGCAGTCCCTCTCATGAACGGACACCCTTGGGCCATAGCAAAACTGTCCGTACATTGCAGGTGTCCAGTCACGGGAGGGGTGACCACACCACCCCCTCCCCAATACACTCACGATCACACAGAGACACACAAACAACAGGATTGAGTCTATGCTAATCACTTCTTGTGGCTACTAAACAATAACAATAAACTCCTGATACTTCTTTGAACGTTCTGTAAAAATGATTTGTATGAAAAGTGTTGAAAAGAAGAGATAAAATAAATCCTCAAGGCAGTGAACACACTCACCATGCACTGACATACGAAAGCAGCCACACAAACACAGCACAGAGGAGCGTGTGCAGATGCTTTGCAAGAATAAGCTTGAAACCCAGTTTGAATAAATAGCAGCAGATAGAGCTGCATGTCATAATCATGTAATTTATTTTCTTCTTGTCTGGCTTTATTGACTGCATGCCGATCATGTGGCATGGCAGTGACTTTTCACTCTTCAGTCGGAAATACACTGTACATAACACAGCTCCCACTCTCCCTCACTAATGCCTACCCAAGCCGTGACAACTGATGCTTGGAAATTGTGTGGAAGAGTACACCTCTCTATTTCTCTCCAATGCTCTTCCTGCTGACATGCAGGGACACCGGACACCCCACAGAGTTTAGCCAGCTACCCCTCCACCCACCCCTCCCTCTCTCTCACTCCCTCCAGCCATGTACTGTTTGGGGCTGTGGCCAGAGAGGCCAGCTGCACTGTTCACTCAGAGCAAAACCAGTTGACTGTGTGGTAACTTTTGACAAAGCAAGACAACTGAAGGGTTCACAGATTAGGCAACCGACTCACTGGTCAAGGCTGAGGGGAAACAAGAGTATCTTGTCAATGAAAGAGGTTACACACAGACACACGATGCTGAGAACTGTGGCCGGTTTTTCACTCTCTTTCGCTCAGGACCTTCATCGACTGTGGTTTCGTCCAACAGACAAGAATAAAGAGCACAGTGCAGTTTCATGTTGTCATCTTCGCATGTACTCCACTCCTGACCAAAACTACCCCCCCCCCCCCCCCCTTCCTGATGGGTACACGTGCACTCAAGTTATCAGTGACTGTCATCACGCCATTGCGGCTGTGATCTTTGTACCAAGAGCCGGACTGCTCTGTTATCGATTTTGTTGTGGTGAAAATTTGACGATGGTCTGTCCGTACATTGGAGGTATGACCTGCTGTTGGGACCGAAAATGAGTGTCCGCGTCCAAATTTTGCAGGTGTCCGTTTAAGGGGGGGAAATATAGAAGGAAAACACTCCGTGCCGAGCAAATGTGTCCGTACATGTCAGGTGTCCGCTCACGCCGGGGGCCGTACATTGCAGGGACTGCTGTCTCATAGTTTTCTGCTGGCTGCTAAGACAAACTCCACAAATAACTCTGTCGAGTTTTCATAGCTTTTGGAAGAGTTGCTTTCCCTTGTTTTTCCTTGCCTTTCAATAGAAACACTGAGGCAAGCATACAATGTCGCGTGTAGCTAGTGCCTCAGTGTTTCTATGTGTGTGATAAAAGGTACTGTTAACGGAGCTGTGGGTGTTGGACTGCACTATATGTTGCTTATGTTTATATTGTGTTTACAGTCAAGCCCCAAAGTTCACATGCATTGTTTGGATTGTATGGACTGACTGACTGACTATTAGGGTTTAACGTCCTCTTAGACCAACTGGTCTACATTGGGACAGGTATTGGTAATACGCTGAAGATATGGTGTGATACTTTGATTCGAACAAGCCCGCTGTGGCTGTCTTCTTCGACACACCAGCAATGGGTTTGTCTCGTCAAAGTATCGAGATACGATCATGATAATCAGAGACGAGAGATGATGCATGCGTGTCTTCGTGTTTTCCAAGCCCTGAGACTTTCGCTGTGAACGTGGGATCTTTTTCGTGCGCATGTGTGCACACGGGGGTGTTCGGACACCGAAGAGAGTCTGCACAAAGTTGACTCCGAGAAATAAATCTCTCGCCGAACGTGGGGATCGAACCCACGCTGATAGCGACCAACTGGTTACAAAGCCAGAGCGCTACCAACTGAGCTACGTCCCCGCCCCAGATTGTATGGACAATAAATACTTTTGTTTTATGTCAGACAAACAAACACTGTAGAGTACAAAGACTCTCCTGATCACTGAGGTGAGCCCCAAAGCGTTCAATATCAGTCAATCAACACCCTGCTCTCACCTCTTTGATGGCTGCGTAGGCGATTTCAGCTGTGTTCAGATCTTTGGCGTACGTTGCCATAGCAGCCAGACACGCCCAAAGACCATCATCCTGTTGAACAAAACAAAAATAATATCTTATTTATGGTGGAAAACCAAAAATAAAATCAGGTTGTAAATCAGAAAAAATCCTTAAATTTGCATCAATATACTAAATGATTCAAAAATAAATTCTAGGTTTTATTCGGTGTAAGATGTTTTTTTCTTCTATTGGGCTCTTATTATATGAAGTCTTATATCGCGCGCGTATCTCCAGACTCGGACTCAAGGCGCAGGGATCTATTTATGCCGTGTGAGATGGAATTTTTTACACAATACATCACGCATTCACATCGACCAGCAGATCGCAGCCATTACGGCGCATATCCTACTTTTCACGGCCTATTATTCCAAGTCACACGGGTATTTTGGTGGACATTTTTTTATCTATGCCTATACAATTTTGCCAGGAAAGACCCTTTTGTCAATCGTGGGATCTTTAACGTGCACACCCCAATGTAGTGTACACGAAGGGACCTCGGTTTTTCGTCTCATCCGAAAGACTAGCACTTGAACCCACCACCTAGGTTAGGAAAGGGGGGAGAAAATTGCTAACGCCCTGACCCAGGGTCAAACTCGCAACCTCTCGCTTCCGAGCGCAAGTGCGTTACCACTCGGCCACCCTTTCAGGATATATGCCATGAAAAGCAACATAAAGGTCTCAAATGTACTCTTGTCCATTTCCTTTAGCCTCCTTCACCTCCAAAACAAACACTCCTGCGATATGTTCACACAGAGAGAATAATTCAAACGCACACACACACACACACACATCCACTGCGCACACACAGACACACATGCACGCACACACACACACACTTAGTGATTGGGAATGTGTAGACAAGGGAAATAACCACCCTTTGTTCTCAAATGTAATAACAAGTGACTTCTAGTTCCAGTGCTGCCGCCCCCCTATATTGCAAACACACACACACACACACACACACACACACATTCTGATTTACACAAATGCCCCACAACAACAACAAAAAACACTGACCTTGACAAATCTGCAGAGGCGCACAGCGTCCTCCCAGCGCGAGGCGGCGACAAAGGTGTGCAGGACGGCAGGGTACGGGG
This sequence comes from Littorina saxatilis, assembly GCF_037325665.1. NCBI lineage: Eukaryota > Metazoa > Mollusca > Gastropoda > Littorinimorpha > Littorinidae > Littorina > Littorina saxatilis. The sequence goes on along the minus strand of NC_090257.1, from coordinate 18,505,582 downwards.
CGATGGTGGTCGACACCAGGGATCCCTCCAACCGGCGCAGGATCAGGTGAGAGCCGATGAACCCCAGCAGCTGGGGGCTCTTGCCAAAGTCGCTACATCAAACAGAAAGCAGTAAGTTGAGTTTTCTTTTGCCCAAATAGACCATGTTCAAAACTCAGCTACTTTTACCATGACTGCTGCTTGTGTGTCCTCCATCACTTGCGCCCCCTGAATAAAAAAATCTCTACCTCTTAGCGTAGCAGAAGCACGCATTTGCTGCAGATTAATGTTTTATCAAATGTGCATAAAAAATCAGGTAAAACTGATGAAATATTGGTAAAGAAAACCTGACACACTGGTTTCAGTTGTGTTTTCTCTTTTTGTTTTAATGTAAGAATCAGAGTATTCTGCAATGTAGATAAGTGACAAACTTTGAACAATACTTTTTGGGCGTTACAAAAAAATAAAGTAAAATTAAAAAATAAATAAGAAACAGAGTTACTCATTTACATGATCACACTTGGTGACTTTTTCAGCGACAATTTGAGTCAGAATATTAAGTTGAGCATCCACATAGACCGCGTTAGGATAGACTACGGCACAAAGATCTTGCACCTACATACACACAATACTCTTCTACGTATCTTTTCTTGTACACACCTGGTGACCTTTTCGGCGACAGTTTTGGGCAGAAGCTCAGCATCCACGTAGACAGCGTTGGGATAATACCACACAAAGATTTTACCATCCGTCATTGCCGCCAGCATGTTGGTTTCGTCATTCCATGTCATCATGTGGATCATGCTCGCTGAAATGCAGCAACAAACATTTACAGCAAGATCCTCTTTTTCTCGTTTAGCAATTTTCTAACTCACCAAAGAGATTTTGCCTTCATTAGATTAACCTCCATTTTCACACCTCGTCTAAACAGACCCAGGCCTGTTCATAACAATTAGGACTGGGTGGCCGAGTGGTAACGCACTTGCGCTCGGAAGCGAGAGGTTGCGAGATCGACCCTGGGTCAGGGCGTTAGCAATTTTCTCCCCCCCTTTCCTAACCTAGGTGGTGGGTTCAAGTGCTAGTCTTTCGGTTGAGACGAAAAACCGAGGTCCCTTCGTGTACACTACATTGGGGTGTGCACGTTAAAGATCCCACGATTGACAAAAGGGTCTTTCCTGGCAAAAATTGTATAGGCATAGATGAAAAAATGTCCACCATAATACCCGTGTGACTTGGAATAATAGGCCATGAAAAGTAGGATATGCGCCGAAATGGCTGCGATCTGCTGGTCGATGTGAATGCGTGATGTATTGTGTAAAAATTCCATCTCACACGGCATAAATAGATCCCTGCGCCTTGAGTCCGAGTCTGGAGATACGCGCGATATAAGACTTCATATAACATAACATAACAATTAGAAAACATTTCTTTTGTACCAGTGATCTAAACAAATGATGTGAACGTGTTTTCAATGTAGTTTACTGTTTGGTCTCTCACCACCAGTCATTCCTTTCTGAATGTAATCAATAATCAGTTATTCTTTACTTATGCTGCATGATTACTTGACTTCTCGTCCCCAAACAGTCCCCCCAAAAAACATCAACCCAAAAGTGTGGTGCCTTACCTAGTTTGGTGCTTTTCCTCTCAGTGCCGAAGATGCGGACAGAGGTGAGGAAGAGGTCGTGGTTCTTGTCAATGATGGCCAGCTTGCGTTCCGTGGCCGGGCCGCACTGGTCCAGAGCCATCTCCAGAACCTCCACCTAAATGGTGTGAGGATGTCATAACATTTTGCACCAGTAATACATGAACGTATACATTCTTAAAGGATTCACATACATACACACAGAAAAATGCACTGAGCATTTGTCGGGAGCCTGGTGCACATGGATTAACACACTCAGAGAGAAGGAGAGGCTCACAGACTGTACACACACGCCCTCAGAGAGATAGAGAGAGAGACAGAGAGAGAGAGATACACATACACACTCACACACGTACATGAAGTTATAACCTATAATTCTTACCTTGTGCATGAGAGGTTTTCCATCACCCATAGCCTTGCCAGTCTGAGCATCAAACAGGTAAACCACTGAAACATCCATTGGACAATTAAAACACAGTTCTAATCCCAAGTTAGGAGTACTATTTCCATATTGCCAGACCAGTTCTAAGATGGCCAGTTGAATCGCTTACACAAACAAAACTTAGTCTTTATTTCAAGCAACATTTGGACGTTTTGAAATGAATCCCGACTTTAAACGTTTTGACTCTGCAGCCAAATTTTGACAAGCAGTTGAGGTCAGACTGAGACTGAGACGTATGAAAGTCAACGTGCGGCCCACACAAGATTCAACAGAACCTGCATCTTCTCCTCCTTCTTTTGCATCCATGCACCACCACCAGTGCAGGTTCCACCCAGTTGGGTAGTTTCACGTGCTCAGCACTACCACCACCACCAGCCTCAGCTTGGAAACCAACACACTGCACATTGTCAGATAAGCACACCAGCGCCTGCACTTTCTCAGGCAACTGAGGAAATTTGGTGGTTTTTTACCGATCCGGAAACAGTTCTACCAGGCAGTGATAGAGAGTGTGCTGACGCAATAAAATATTCTGTATTCTGAACTTCCCTGAGCTCAAGGGAAGGGTTTTAAAAAGAACAGCTTAGACGGCCACAGGAAATTGCCAAACCTTTCTCGTCGGTCTTGTCGCGGATGGCGACTGTGTCGTTGTTGAGCGTGAGGGTCTGAGCGTTGAGCATGTCGGCCTTCATCCCCTGGTGCTTGGGGGAGCACACCAGGCGCCCGTCGTACGAAAACACGTACACTCCTGACCCGTCCACCATCAGAAAATGTCTGCACAGATGACAGAGGGTCAAACTATGCAATATGTGACCCTCCACCACGAAATGAGTCGCATGTCACCTCGCGCGGTTCTGCGCTAGGCTGAATAAAAGTCCGGGGAGTGTCTGGTAACAGTGTGAGGGTCACCTTAGTCACAGGCTTATAACTCAAACAGTTTTCGCTCTTTTCTAAAACGGTTTTCACCACTGGATAGAGCATAAAAAATTCTTTAGAAAAATGTAAAAATATGAAAATCATGCAAAGGTGACATGCGACTCATTCCGTGGTGGAGGGTCACATATATATATATACAGTGGACCTCCCCTTGTAAGACCCCCCAAATTAAGATTTCCTCCTTATTAAGACCTCCATTTTTCACATTTTTGGTTCATAACTTCTGTCAATTTACCCCCATTTTGAGACTCTTCTTTTTAAGACCTGATTTTCTCAGACTTGTTGAAGTCTTAAAAGGGACGTTCCACTGCATAACATGCTATCGGACATGCTGGGGTCCAATTAAGGTAAGGGGCAGAGCTCCTGGGAAATGTGTGTATTTTTAGTGAATTTGGAAATAAATCCAAAAACTAATAGACTGCCATCTGTGCAGATAATGGACAACATTTGGTGCCATGCCAACAATCTATACATCTTTAAAGTTTCAACTGGACTTTTTTTGGGTCAAAATAGAAAAAGTTATGCAGAAAACATTTTCAAAATCTGGAATTCCGGATTTCTAGATGGGAACTTTCATCCCTGACACTTGACTCCAACTCATTCCAAATCCATGCCTGCAATGCACACACAAGCATGTTCCTTAAACACGCAGTGGCTCACAGGGACTGACAGATAGACAAGACCCACACAGACATAGACATGCAGATGCACGCGAACACATACACACTCACACTCACACACACACTCGTATCTTCTTCTCTTCCTATACGAAGACGTGTCATTGTCATTTTCTTCCCTCCCCCCTCCACACACACACACACAAACACACACACATGTACACACATCCACACCCCTAATCCCAATCCACACATCATTTACGACAAACCCCCATCCTAAAACTCCACACATTATTTATCCCAAAATACAAGTTTCTACTTACTTTTCTGCCTGTTTAATGAGAGTGACGCCGCCTTCTTTCAGCTCAAATATCACAGGGGTGTTCCAGTTCTTTATGCTGCAAGGGAGGAAAATGACATACCATAAGGAAGTATTCTTTCCACACTTCAAGTAAACAAAGAAACAGTCACTCTCATGGTTTTTTCTCTTGTGGAATTCTCACAACAATTAACACGCAAAGATAGCCGGGGTCCTGTAGCTCAGTTGGTAAAGCACTCGACTTGTGATCTGTGGGTCACGGGTTCGAATCTAGGCGTGGATGGACACATGTACACACTCAGAAATGGTATCCATGTCTCACCCCGTGTCATCGCTGTGGCAGATAAAAGATCTCGGTCATTCAGCCAAAAACGCAGGTGGCTGGTTACACCTATACACACATGCAAACTTCTGGGTAGTGTGACTGTTGCTGCTAACTTTCCACTGGGAGGAAGCAACCCAAATTTCCGAGCCATGGGAAAAAGAAGTAATGAATATGAAATGTTTGCGTCTTTGTGTCTTAAATTTCTTTCATTCTCCTTGCAAAGAGTTACAGTTCTGACAAAACTTTGAGCAACTCGAGTCTACCACCACCATCACCAGCATACTGACAACCTTTCTCTTTTTTTTACCCATCCAAATCTTGCACTGAAAAAGTCACCTCACACACCCCACAGTGCACCATGTCAGTTTTAAACCACAACAAAACAAAACCCACACATACTGCATGACAACACGAACAATAGAACTGACAAACACAATAGCAAACTCAAACAACACAAACAATAGAGCTAACAAACACAAAAGCAATTTCAACATTCACCACACTCTACTCTCGTCTCTTCAGTGCTAAAACTGTAAAAGCCACCTCCACAATGTAAACCTCCCCTCCCTTTTACATAAAGGCAAACAGACGTCAAAGCAGCAAATCACTCTTAATATACCTGTCATTTAGAAGGTGGCTACAAAGAAAAAGTACCGGTTTATTTTACAAGCTCAAAACAAACATTTATACATCTCAAGAAAGAGATAAAATCAACACACAAAAAAGGTACCAACTGACTCAGGGTACATAATGCAGAACAACAAACTTTCCAAACAAGTAAAGTTCCCTGAATGTAGCATAATTAATATTCATCTACTAATGGTGGTACCATAGCTGCTTGAACAAACTTTAAAAAAAATATAAATAATATTAAAATAAAGCAGACTCTGTAAAACAGGTAGGCCATGAAAGAAACAGGACAATATTACTAACATTACTCCCCTAAAAGCCTTCAAAATGTACAAAAGTACACCACAATGTCTGTTTTGGGAGGGGAGGGGGGTATCTCTTTCGTATTGATTGCAGATTCAGATTTTTTCCTCTCCAATCAGTTTCATAGTTTCTGCTGTAAGACTGTAAAAGACAAACCTGGGAACCCCTGTTTTGCACTTAGAGCATTCTCTAAGAAACTTGGCGTATTTTCAGAAAAATTAGTGTACTCCACACAGCATTCGAACATCCAAAACACTGGATCGGATTCGAGAGAAAAGTAGTCTAGGAATTGTTGTTATCGTATTTTTTTCCACCGACCGTATTGATTGTATTCTAGCAAAATACGGCTAAATCGTATGGATTCCTAGGTCTGAAAAGAATACCTGTACACAGAAAACCAACACCTGGCCAGGTAAGCACCCACCTGTAGACGTAGCACTGTGAGGACGTGGCCACCACCAGGTTGTTGAAGCCTAGCGCCACCTTGATGATGCGGTCCCTGAAGTCCAGCTTCTCCACTACGTCGTTCATCACATTCCTCACCTGGATCTGCTTGGCGCTCGTCACCGTCGCCTCAAAGTTCTTCCACTCCAGCCGTCTGTGGAAGAAAGGTAGGTGGTTTGTTATCTCCCTTGGGTTGTTGGTTGATTTTTGTGGTCGATTTGTTTGTTGGTGGTGGCTGGTGCAGGGGGTAGGGATTTGAAGTGTGTGTGTGTGTGTGTGTGTGTGTACCTGCATGTGTGTATGTATGTGTACATTTGAGTGTGTGTGCATGTGTGTGTGTGTGTGTGTCTGTGTGTTTGTGCGTGTTTCCATGTGTGTGCATTTGAGTGTGTGTGTGCAGGAGGTGGGGAGGGTTGGCGTGTGTATTTGCATATGAACAATTTACACATCAAATTTCAACTCAATTAGCCCACAGAGATGTGTCCATGTGTGTAGGTGCAAAAACAAAAATCTGGTTTTTGCTTTGTTTGGTTGGCTGTTTTCCTCTATATTTTAACAAAACTTTCAAAATTCTCGGTTGCGACATTCTTCCTGCCAAGTGACTAAGCGCATAATTCACACTGACTTTTCAATGATGTTGGCGAAGATGACGTGACTGTTGCCACAGGCCCCCGCCACCTGCGTCCCGTCGCCGGACCACGCCAAGTTGAACACGCTGCCTGTGTTGGGTTTCTCCAGGGCGTACGACCACTGTAATAGAACACAGATTACAGAATACAGTGGAACCCCCCATTTAAGATCCCCCACTTTAAGACTTTCTCAGATGTTTTGTTCATAACCTCTGTAAATTTTATAACCTCCATTTTAAGACCCCTCCATTTTAAGACTCCTCCATTTTAAGACTCCTCCATTTTAAGACCTGATTTTCTAAACAAAATAATGGTCATTAAAGGGGGGTTCCACTGTAGAAATGTTTATATTGCCCAATGTTAGGAATTTGCCTTGACATTGCGGTTAAGAAACATGTCACTAAACTGTACGCAACTTGGGAAAATCGTCACCCTAAGAGCTCCCACAAAATGCAACAGGAAAAATAGTTTAGAAACCCGCTTACCCCACATCTGTCACACAGTCGCAGCGTGTTGAAAGAGCCGACGGCAAAGAGTTCCCCGTCAGGCGTCCACGCCACTGAGGTGATGGGGTACTCGTGCGCTGTACTGCTGTACATCGGCCGTCCAAACGTGTCCCACACCTGTCACAAACATGTCAATCAATCCATCCATCAGTCAATCAATCCATCGATCGATCAGTCAATCACTCAGTCAATCAATCAAATCAATCAGTACATCAATGCATACATCAATCAGTCTGCACAGCTGAAGGGTAAAAAAATGAGTTACAGTAAATGGCCATGGTGATTTCCTTCAGCCTCAAAAGCTTGTTACATAAAACCTAAGTCACACAACCTGTATAATTGTAAGTACCTAAAACACCACAATATCTCAGTTGCAAAGTTAAGATTGTTTTGGGTCCTTCTGATCGTATACAGAACAAAATATTTTATTGTTAAAGATGTGAATTTGTCAGCCTTGATTTGGGCCCATCTGATCATATACAAAACAAACAATTTTATTGTTAAAGATGTGAATTTGTCAGCCTTGTTTTGGGCCCATCTGATCATATACAAAACAAACAATTTTATTGTTAAAGATGTGAATTTGTCAGCCTTGTTTTGGTCCCTTCTGATCGTATACACAACAAAATATTTTATGGAGACAAATGTGAGTCAGTCCTAACCCGCACCTTGTACTTGCAGTCTTCCGCGCCGGAGATGATGAGGTTGTTGACTGGGTTCCAGTCTATGGTCAGAATAATGCCGTCATGCGCCTTCCACTGAAATCATAACAGACACAGGATATGAGTCTTTGATTCAACCACAGGCAGCGCACCAAATAATGTTCAACAACAGACGTTCCCTTTTCAGAAGAATCATTTAAGTTACAGATACTGTGAATAGAAAACTTGAGAAAACAATGTCTAAAAGAGGGGAAAGCTTTCAATTGGGAATATCAAAAGTGGGTTTCAACTGTAAAAGACGCCCAAATTTAAGACTCCCTATTTTCTCAGATTTCCTGTTCATAACCACTGTTCATTTACCCCCATTTGAAGACTCCCTCCCTTTTTAATGCCTGATCTTCTTAGATTTCTGTAAGGTCGTAAAAGGGGGGCAATGACTGTGTGATGAAAAAGAACCCACCATGGATGGCTTAGCGTTGGCCTGTAGAGGTTTGATGACGAGCTGCTTGCCGTTGGTGAACAACACCTGGTCACAGTCTGGTCCCCAGCACACACCGTACACGGGGATACCTGCACAGGTACACAGAAAATAGATGAATACAGTCGAATCTGCCCTTGCAAACCACCTCTCGAAGGCGACCACCTGCCTTCAACAACCACTCATAAGGATCCCAGACTAGTTTTTCTTCCATATAAACCACCTTTTCAAAGTGACCACCTGCCTATAACAACCCCTTCTGGTCGATTCCTTAGGTGGAGGTTAAAGATAGGTTGGACTGTACTATCCTTGCCGAAAATAATGTGTGAAGCACTGAATGATTTTTCTTTACTCTAAACTTGTTTTTTACCAAGGCAAAGTTCAAATCGCTTTTACTCTTCGGATGTTGCAATACCTTTATAATCCACAAACAACACAAACTCAATGAGGTGTATGTGTGTGCGCGCACGTGTGTGCATATGTGTGTGTGTGCGTACATGTGGGGGTGGCAGAGAGAGAGAGAGATGGAGTAAATGGAGTTGGATATATGTTTGACTGAGTTAACCCCATGTGAGGTTCATGGTTTCACTGATGAATCTCAAAGGGTCACTCTTCTTCCAGTACAGAACGTCACCTCCACAGGGTTTATCCAGGACTAAGCCATGTTTACCTAACCCCCCTTTAAAGACCTTGTTTTTTCAGACTTTCTTTTTTTCAGAACCTCTGTAAATTTACCCCCATTTTAAGACCTCCTCCTAGGGCGGGGATGTAGCTCAGTCGGTAGCGCGCTGGATTTGTATCCAGTTGGCCGCTGTCAGCGTGAGTTCGTCCCCACGTTCGGGGAGAGATTTATTTCTCAGAGTCAACTTTGTGTGCAGACTCCCCTCGGTGTCCGAACACCCCCGTGTGTACACGCAAGCACAAGACCAAGTGCGCACGAAAAAGATCCTGTAATCCATGTCAGAGTTCGGTGGGTTATAGAAACACGAAAAATACCCAGCATGCTTCCTCCAAAAACGGCGTATGGCTGCCTAAATGGCGGAGTAAAAAACGGTCATTCACGTAAAATTCCACTTGTGCAAAAAAAAACCACGAGTGTATGTGGGAGTTTCAGCCCACAAACGCAGAAGAAGACCTCCTCCTTTTTAAGACCTGAATTTGTCCGATTGTTGGAAGTCTTAGGAGGGGTGTTCCTCTTAGTGTGGGAACAACACTGGGAAAGGACCAGTAAAGCGTAGCGTGCCACTTACTGTTTTGTGTGAGTGTTGACCTCAGCATACCACTGCGAGACCACACCTTGACCTGTCCATCCTCACCAGCTGCAAAACATTGTCACCGTCAGTTCATCCTGTTATTTTCCTCTCCATTCCCTCCTGCATTGCCACCCTCAATCTCTTGTATATGGTCTTCTTGTGTCCAATTCTTTTCACACAAACAAAATATACAACATCACTTTCGAAATTCAACTAAGGAACTCACAAAATAGACAGTGTACGTCCCTTGTCAGTTTCTATCATTCAAGCCTACCTGTTTACAATTCACACAAAAAACGCCATCACCAACAACAAAGAAACTCTATAAACAGAAAATCTTTCCCCGTATATAGAGCTCTTTTAACTCATCATATCGCAAGATCCATGCACATTTCCAGAAAATATTTTTCCCATGCAATAACAAGTACACTGAACCATATAAATACAGCAGTCCCTGCAATGTACGGCCCCCGGCGTGAGCGGACACCTGACATGTACGGACACATTTGCTCGGCACGGAGTGTTTTCCTTCTATATTTGCCCCCCCTTAAACGGACACCTGCAAAACGTGGACGCGGACACTCATTTTCGGTCCCAACAGCAGGTCATACCTCCAATGTACGGACAGACCATCGTCAAATTTTCACCACAACAAAATCGATAACAGAGCAGTCCGGCTCTTGGTACAAAGATCACAGCCGCAATGGCGTGATGACAGTCACTGATAACTTGAGTGCACGACTGTACCCATCAGGAGGGGGGTTAGTTTTGGTCAGGAGTGGAGTACATGCGAAGATGCCAACATGAAACTGCACTGTGCTCTTTATTCTTGTCTGTTGGACGTAAACAACAGAAACCACAGTCGATGAAGGTCCTGAGCGAAAGCGAGTGAAAAACCAGCCACAGTTCTCAGCATCGTGTGTCTGTGTGTAACCTCTTTCATTGACAAGATACTCTTGTTTCCCCTCAGCCTTGACCAGTGAGTCGGTTGCCTAATCTGTGAACCCTTCAGTTGTCTTGCTTTGTCAAAAGTTACGACACAGTCAACTGGTTTTGCTCTGAGTGAACAGTGCAGCTGGCCTCTCTGGCCACAGCCCCAAACAGTACATGTCTGGAGGGAGTGAGAGAGAGGGAGGGGGGGGTGGAGGGGTAGCTGGCTAAACTCTGTGGGGTGTCCGGTGTCACTGCATGTCAGCAGAAAGAGCATTGGAGAGAAATAGAGAGGTGTACTCTTCCACACAATTTCCAAGCATCAGTTGTCACATTAGTGAGGGAGAGTGGGAGCTGTGTTATGCACAGTGTATTTCCGACTGAAGAGTGAAAAGTCACTGCCATGCCACATGATCGGCATGCAGTCAATAAAGCCAGACAAGAAGAAAATAAATTACATGATTATGACATGCAGCTCTATCTGCTGCTATCTATTCAAACTGGTTTTCAAGCTTATTCTTGCAACGCATCTGCACACGCTCCTCTGAGCTGTGTTTGTGTGGCTGCTTTCGTATGTCAGTGCATGGTGAGTGTGTTCACTGCCTTGATAAGATTTATTTTATCTCTTCTTTTCAACACTTTTCATACAAATCATTTTTACAGAACGTTTAAAGAAGTATTAGGAGTTTATTGTTATTGTTTAGTAGCCACAAGAAGTGATTAGCATAGACTCAATCCTGTTGTTTGTGTGTCTCTGTGTGAGTGTATGGGGGAGGGGTGGTGTGGTCTCCCCTCCCGTGACCGGACACCTGCAATGTACGGACAGTTTTGCTATGGCCCAAGGGTGTCCGTTCATGAGAGGGACTGCTGTACATCGCAAATGTTATACACTTTTCTTAGCAAAGTGACTCAAGTTGTCAACATTACCCGTGACAAGCGCAGTTCCATCATAACTCCAGCGCCCCGACAACACTGCCCCCTTGTGGGCCTCTGTGCTTTTCTCCACTCTCCCTGACCTGTTGATGATGTGGATCTTCCCTGCATACAAACACACCAACAATGACAACATATTACAATGGTGGTGGCAAATGACGATGTTGGTTTTACTGTGGGTTTCATTAGCCCTGACCTGCTGATTTACCTTTAAGGAGTGATCAAATCATGTAAGGCCTAAAAAAAAAATAGGTGTGGTTACGGTAACCCGACCTACCCTATTTTTAGGGGCCGATCCTATAACTTTTTATTACATTTGTCAACAACAACAACAACAACAAAAAAAAAACGAGTGCAAAAAACGCAATGAAAGCGAAAGCGCCCGAGTTGCACACTTATTTCCCTGTCAAGTAGGTTTAATTTGTACACATTAGAAAAAAAAGTTTAAAAAAAAAAAGTGATTGCCTACCTACCTACCCTATTTTTTTGGGCTATGTTACCGTAACCACACCTATTTTTTTTTTTTTGGCCTAAAGAAGCTAGAATGAGCAATTTCGACACACTGGCTTCATCATACTCACAGACTATAATCATTTCATTCTTATCTGAAAAAAACTCACAGATCTTATTTTTAAGATCTGAGAAAATGTATCAAGTTACACCAGCCAGTTTTTTCTTTCTTTTACATTTGTCAAAATTCGACCACCATCTTATTCTTAGTTAGCAGGCCAAACGATTATGGTGTCACAAACCTCTCAATTTGCATGTTTGAATTTGATTTAATTTGCTATGTGACATACACTAGTGAACGACGAAGAAGAAGAAGCTATGTGACATACACGAAACACAAAAAGTTCAGAATAAAAAACACCGTTTTTGAGGGTAGGCGTGGTCAAAGACCTGTGACGTCATACCCAAATATTGCTCAAAATCAAATCCAAGAAACACTTTTTTGAGCAAAAGAAAGGCAGATCTTCAATTACACATGTGTTTCTGATCAAAACACTGCTGCCGTTTAACATCTGGGCTATACCACTAAAAAAATAGCCTTAACTTTTTGTGTTAAAGGCATATGAACTACATACCATCAGTAGAAGTGAGCACAAATATTTCTGACGCTCCCTTTTTGCCGCCCATGCCGCTGGCGGACTTGGGGAACCAGTGCATGTCTGTGGGGAAGCAGTCGTTGGGCAAGGTCATCACCGTCGATTGCTCATTGGTCGTCATGTTCCAGCGGATGATCAGGTGGTCGTCTGCCCCCGAGTACAGTTCGTCTGGAGATGTCCATCCCACGCAGCTGACCAGTTCTGAGTGTGGCTTTGGTTAGGGAATCATGTGCAAGTCTTTGTTTCACATGTTGATCATGTACATTTCTTTGTATAAATTGTTTATTGGAATTTATTTTTTATGAATATTTGTGTACCGCGCTAAGAATTATGTTAGGATTTGCGCCAAATAAATACCCTTATTATTATTATGGGAAATATACAATACCATTTCTTCTTCTTCTTCTTCGTTCATGGGCTGCGACTCTCATACATGTACATTCATTGGCACAAGTGGGCTTTTACGAGTATGGCTGTTTTTCCCTGCCATTTAATAATTTAACTTTATGTAACCTAATGAACTCTGACATGGACTACAGGATTTTGTAATGCGTACTTGGTATTGCGCTTGCGTGTACTCACGCAGGGGGATGAGGAACTATAGCAGGTCTGCACATAAGTTGACCTGGGAGATTGGACAAAGCTTCATCTCTTCCCCCCCCCCCCCCCCAGAATCCAATGGTACTGGAAGGGTGATAATCACAGTTGCACATACACAGAATCTATAAATTCAAATTAGCTAGTTCATAATTAACCTAAAATAAAGGACACACGCTATATATCGACAAATATGCAAATAAAAAAGCAACTACTAGCATCACTACCTGCAGAAACGAGATACAAAACCTCTCTTCAAAGCGTTTTCATAATAGAAATAGCAGAAACTTGGTGTGAAACACCCAACCAACCATCCAAGCAAGTCTACCACAGAGTGTGAAGAAAAGTGGCATCTACCACAAAACTTCTTTCCCCCAACACAACAGTTTTGAATACTCGCTTCCACTTCCACTTTCTTCATTCAGCGGTGTTGCTTTTATTCTTAAATCAAGGTACACACCTATACTTATTGTTTTCTTCGTTATTAGTAAAAACACTGATCTGCCATCACAAAAGCTTTGCTCAAAAACTAAACAAGAACTAAACTGAAAACTACTCATATGACCAAAAATAACAAAGGATATGTTTTGGAAGTTTCTGCAGCGTTGTTTTGAACCTCATTGTTGATTCTCAAGAATAACAGACCAGGAAAATGAGACACAATTTCAGTCACCGCAAGTCAGTAACTACGGTAAACGATCTGCTTGTCGAGAAGAATAGTTTGGAATGCAGCGCACCGGAAACCGATGGTAGAAGTTATGGATTGGAATATATACGATACAAATACATGATTTACTTTTCTTCACAAACAACCTAATGATTAGACATAGTGTTTAATAAAATGTACGAGTGTCTAAGAAATTACCGTCTTTCAGTTAATTTTATAATAATATCTTATCGGAACTTTGATCACAAGCCTATCTTCCAGGGGTTTTTTATCCAAAAGAATTGTGGGTATTTCTAAGCGGAAGTGGAGTTTGTTGTCTTTGGATACTGTTCTGTGGGTCTACAAATTCGGATGAAGATAAACCATCAAAAATTACAGAAAACTAAAACTATCATTATACTGACTCCATAGGTTTTAGAAGATTCATTCGCCGGTAAGTTCAGCGGTGTAAAGTGTCGCCTTGTCCTTTCAGGTTAAGATATGTGTTTGTGAGTGTGTGTGTGTGTGTGTGAGAGAGACTAGAGAGAGAGAGAGAGTGTGTGTGTGTGTGTGTGTGTGTGTGTGTATGAGTGAGTGTGTGTGTGTTTGTGGTTTGTGTGTGTGTGTGTGTGTGTGTGTGTGTGTGTGTGTGTGTGTGTGTGTGTGTGTGTGTGTGTGTGTGTGTGTGTGTGACAGAGCCAGACAGAGTGAGAGAGAATGCATATTACTGTATATCTCAAACGATTGACTCAAGGAGCACTCTACTACTGATCGAAAACTCTTTTTCAATTAGCCTAGCTACTACATGGTTTGTAGCTGGCATTCATTCATCAGCAACTAGCATTATCCCAATTGTCTTTGTCATTGAGGAAGCTGCAATCTGTCATCAGGGGTACAATGGCAGATGACCCAGACATTGGCAACAAGCTGCAGAGCACCAGTTGCACATCCATCAACGTCAAACTTCCTTCAGCCGCAGCTCAGCGCAGTAGGGGATCACGATCACACAGAACTCTCTCCCCCACCGACATTCGTTTTTCAACAGAGTTTAGAGGACCTGACCTCTCCCAATCCTTGCCGGGCGCCACCCCTCAGGCCTCACTTGACACAAGTCTTCGACATGGAACGGTCAATCAAAGCGAGTAAGTTATCGTAATCTGTGATTTGAGGGTTTTTAACGTAAGTTGTCGTAATCTGTAATATGAGAATTTTAGACGTGAGTAAGTTGTCAGAATCTGTAATATGACGTTGTTAGACGCGAGAAAGTTTTCCTAATCTCTGATATGAGAATCTTATACATGAGTAAGTTTTTGTAATCTGTGATATATTTATGAGGATTTTGGAGATGAGTAAGTTTTCATAATCTGTAATATGAGAATTTAAGATGTGAAAGAGAAAGAGATATGCTTCAGTTTCGGATTCAGTTCTCTTAAATAGTGTTTCGAGAAGTTAAGATGCATGAGGAACATCTCAGTTTTTGTATCTTGAGAGTAATTTAATTTTATATAGTCAGCGGCAAACTAACGAAAGTGTACATGTCTTATTTGACTAGCTTTCAGAATGAGTGTTGAAACTGTAGTACACACAGTATAAAATTCCGTCGCGATATAACCTTCGTGGTTGAAAGCGACGTTAAACACCAAATAAAGAAAGACAGTATAAAATTGACTATAAACAACTAAATGTACATTTGATGAAAAGTAGTATTTCTTTTTCTTGCAATTATTTCATGTTGTACACCCATTTCTACAAAGAATAAGAGTTCATTTGGTTACAACAAAGACCTCAGGCTTCCATGTGCTGATCTTTATTGAATTTGTATATATGTCACTGACGGGGCGCAGTGGCGTGGTGGTAAGACGTCGGCCTCCTAATCGGGAGATCGTGAGTTCGAATCTCGGTCGCTGCCGCCTGGTGGGTTAAGAGTGGAGATTTTTCCGATCTCTCAGGTCAACTTATGTGCAGACCAGCTAGTGACTTAACCCCCTTCGTGTGTACACGCAAGCACAAGACCAAGTGCGCACAGAAAAGATCCTGTAATCTATGTCAGAGTTCAGTGGGTAGAAGCACAAAAATACCCAGCATGCCCCCCCCCCCCCCCCCGAAATCGGCGTATGCTGCCTGAATGGCGGGGTAAAAACGGTCATACACGTACAAATTCACTCGTGCTAAAAACATGAGTGAACGTGGGAGTCTAAGCCCATGAACGAAGAAGAAGAAGAAGAAGTATATGTCACTGGATGTATTTAAAAATATCAACATGACTTTACAGCCTGAAACCAAGTGTGTAGCCCGCGTACATGCAGTGGATCCTCCCTTTTAAGACCCCCCAATTTTAAGACCTTTACTTTTTCGAATTCTTTGTTCATAACATCCGTAAATTAACCCCCATTTTAAGACTCTTTCCTTATCAAGAGCTGATTGTCTCAGATTTGTGGAGGTCTTGAAAAGGGGGTTCCATTGTATAAACATTTTCTTGTTACTGCAGTTCAATACGCCATGCAGCAGCCTCCATCATCGAAAAGGCCTGGGTAGCTTATCGTGACAAACAAATGTTTCGACTTCTCAAACATTCTGTCTGTGCTGCGGTGAGATTTTTCTTTGTTTCTACTTTACTGTTTGTTTCATATTGAAAAATGTCTTATATTTATTTTTTTATTTTTTTTCTCTTTTTTTTCTCATCATCAAATCAAACAGCAAAATGCAGAATAATGTTTTTATATGGGTGTGTAAGGTTTGTTCTTCTTTCTGTTACGAATTCGTATGTGTGCATGCTTTTGGATTTCCTCTTATTCTTATTAATTCTTTGCTTTTCATACCCTAGCTTGACAGTGCCATCTCAAATGGTTTCTTAATAATAGAAGATTTTTTTAAATAACTCTGTCACTGCTACATGGCCGTTTGGCAGAGTAATGCTGCTTGAAGTTCGGACAAATATTTCGACTTCCGTTTCCGGCCAACACGTGCTCGAAGTAAACAAGCAAGGAGAGAGGAGAAAAATCAGTCAAAACATTATGCGTTGCTCTCAGGGAAAGCGCAATTCTAATAGCCGATACGTACCCTGCGCGTCAGTTTCTTCCAATTTGTGAAACGTGACATTACACACCAGGCACTAGCGGGAAGGTGTGTCTCAAACATGTGTAAAGGAACCATGTAATGTTTGTCTGAGCATAGATCATTATCCTGGACTGCCAACTAGCTCTCTCTCCGCTCTTTCTCTCTATTACGAGGTAGCGGCCTCTCGCATTTAGGAACCTACGCTTACATGGCCTTTCAGAAATCAGGGGGATGTCATATCCGGTGTCGATTGTAAACATGGACGAAGTTGCCGAGGTAAGTTCTGAAAATGCTAAAATAAACTCAGCTAAAGTGCATATGGAACATGTTTTTCGATGAGTTTTGTTTAAGTTTAGTATGGAGTTTTGGAAAATCCAGTTCATTGTCACCTCCCATTGTCACAAATAACTGGACCGTGCTTTCTTTTCACTGTCTTCGAATCGCTGGCCTTTCAAACCGGACGCTAAGCGCCCCTGAAAGTCGAGCGTCGTAACCTCGAAGGGTCATGTGACGAGTTGGCGGTCCAGGCTATTTGGTCTATGGCCTGAGTAAAGAAAGGGTACTCACTCTTTCACAACCCATACAAACCGACATTTCCGGAATTTGTCTATTGAGAATCATGCATGTGTAGAAATATCTACAGTATGTTTTATTGTAAATCTTTTTGTGACAGGAAAACTCACTAACCAGTGAAATTTTGCGGAAAGTGATCCCAAAGGAAGCCGAGTTCTTCAAGGATAAAAGTTCACAAGTACGAGTCAGATTCAGGTATGTGCAGTGTCATGCCTAATTAAAATCATGAAGCTCATTTATAGCCTTTTTTAAATTCAGAAATAATCCCCTATTCAAGTTTAGTATTTTGCATGCAAACATATGTGTAAGTAAAAGAGAGAGAGAGAGAGAGAGTGTGTGTGTGTGTGTGTGTGTGTGTGTGTGTGTGTGTGTGTGTGTGTGTATATGTGTGTGTTTGTGTGTGTGTGTGTTTGTGTGTGTGTGTGTGCACATATTTGTGTTTGCATATTTATATGTGTGCTTGCATACATGTGTTATTTCTCTGTAACTGAAAAGATCTGTAAAAATGTACAACTTTTATTGTGGGTTGTAAGTAATGTTCTCTTAATGTATGTAAAACTATTCAGACGCCTATTAAAACTATTGGTCTAGAATACAGATGTAATCTATGTTGAAATCACAAATGTTCCTTTTTATATTTAGTCAAGTTTTGACTAAATATTTTAACATCGAGGGGGAATCGAAACGAGGGTCGTGGTGTATGTGCGTATGTGTGTGTGTGCGTGCGTGTGTGTGTGTGTGTGTGTGTGTAGAGCGATTCAGACTAAACTACAGGACCGATCTTTATGAAATTTGACATGAGAGTTCCTGGGTATGAAATCTCGGAACGTTTTTTTCATTTTTTTGATAAATGTCTTTGATGACGTCATATCCGGCTTTTCGTGAAAGTTGAGGCGGCACTGTCACGCCCTCATTTTTCAACCAAATTGGTTGAAATTTTGGTCAAGTACTCTTCGACGAAGCCCGGGGTTCGGTATTGCATTTCAGCTTGGTGGCTTAAAAATTAATTAATGACTTTGGTCATTAAAAATCTGAAAATTGTAAAAAAAAATAAAAAATTATAAAACGATCCAAATTTACGTTTATCTTATTCTCCATCATTTGCTGATTCCAAAAACATATAAATATGTTATATTCGGATTAAAAACAAGCTCTGAAAATTAAATATATAAAAATTATTATCAAATTTTTTTTTTCGAAATCAATTTAAAAACACTTTCATCTTATTCCTTGTCGGTTCCTGATTCCAAAAATATATAGATATGATATGTTTGGATTAAAAACACGCTCAGAAAGTTAAAACGAAGAGAGGTACAGAAAAGCGTGCTATGCAGCATAGCGTAACCACTACCCCGCTCTTCTTGTCAATTTCACTGCCTATGCCGCGAGCGGTGGACCACGAGTATACGGTCTTGCTGCGTTGCATTGCGTTCAACAGCTACTTGACTAAATATTGTATTTTCGCCTTACGCGACTTGTTTTTGTTTTCACTTGAAATTATTTCTTTGCAGGTTTGGAGGGCAAGAATTTCCACCATTGATTTTCTTCAAGATCTATTCACATGCACACGATGGCAAAGGAGTAAAATACTTCAGTGGAAGAAAGATGATCAAACCTGCGAGTGAGGTACCTATAACCTGTGCTTTGGTTTGATCGTTTGAAACAATTTTCTGATTGATGATATAATTGTAGCTATGTGAAAAGTAGGATATGCGCCAAAATGGCTGCGATCTGCTGACCGATGTGAATGCGTGATGTATTGTGTAAAATAATTCCATCTCACACGGCATAAATAAATCCCTGCGCCTTGAATATGTGCGCAATATAAATTGCATGAAATAAAAATTAAAAAAATAAAAAAATCCCTGCGCTTAGAACTGTACCCACGGAATACGCGCGATATAAGCCTCATATTGATTGATTGATTGATAGCTCAAATAGAAAGATGCTTGAATTCAGGCATTACTGGGAACCCCCTTTTTAGAACCCCCAAAAATCTGACAAAATCAGGTCTGAACAAGAAGGGAGTCTTGTTTGTTCGTTCATGGGCTGAAACTCCCACGGCTTTTACATGTATGACCGTTTTTACCCCGCCATTTAGGCAGCCATACGCCGCTTTCGGAGGAAGCATGCTGGGTATTTTCGTGTTTCTATAACCCACCGAACTCTGACATGGATTACAGGATCTTTTTCGTGCGCACTTGGTCTCGTGCTTGCGTGTACACACGGGGGGTGTTTGGACACCGAGGAGAGTCTGCACACAAAGTTGACTCTGAGAAATAAATCTCTCGCCAAACGTGGGGACGAACTCACGCTGACAGCGCCCAATGGATACAAATCCAGCGCGCTACCGACTGAGCTACGTCCCCGCCCAGAAGGGAGTCTTAAAATGGGAATACATTTACAGAGGTTATACATAGAAAGTCTAAGAAAAGAAAGGAAGTCTAAAATTGCGGGGGGGGGGGGGGGTCTTGAAGGGGGGGGGGTGCCAATGTACGATGGCTGTCTTTAGTGCTGGCAGTGAAGGTACGGAATGTGTGTGTGTTTTTATCTGTCTGTCTATCTGACTATCTTTGTCCATGTCTGTCTTTCTGTCTGTGTCTACTTCTTCTTCTTCTTCGTTCATGGGCTGAAACTCCCTCGTTCACTCATGTTTTTGCACAAGTGGATTTTTACGTGTATAATAACGGTTTTTACCCCGCCATTCAGGCAGCATACACCGATTTCGAGAGAAGCATGCCGGGTATTTTCGTGTTTCTATAACCCACCGAACTCTGACATATGGATTACAGGGGGACTCTCTAAGGCTGATGGGGAACCACCATATTATAGTTTATAAGAAAAGAGAGGGAGTCTAAAATTGGGGGTGTGGGGGGGGGGGTCTCAAATGGGGGGTTCCACTGTATATAAGGTAAGTTCGGTCTTTTGTCTCCGTATGATGGCTTGCGTGTACACACGAAGGGTGATAAGGCACTAGTAGGTCTGCACATAAGTTGACCTGGGAGACCGGAAAAATCTCCACCCTTGACCCACCAGGGGGCCGCGGCCGGGATATGAACTCATGATCTTCCGATTAGGAGGCCGATGTCTTATCCACTACGCCACTGCGCCACTGCGCCCGTCTGTGTGACTATCCTTGTATTTATTCTGTAGGTGTCTGTCCTCCTCTGTCCTTCCATCTGTAAACATGGGTACGGTATAATGTATCAAAGATCTTTCTTTGACTGCTATTGGCTGTGGCAATACCCATACTTGACCGCTACTGCATCCTAATTGCTATTCTTTTTACATTTAGTCAAGTTTTGACTATGTTTTAACGTAGAGGGGGGAATCGAGACGAGGGTGTATGTGTGTGTGTGCGTGTACTGTAGAGCGATTCAGAGAAAACTACTGGACCGATCTTCATGAAACTTGACATGAGATATCCTGAGTATGGTATCTCCAGACTTTTTTTCATTTTTTTGATAAATGTCTTTGATGACGTCATATCTGGCTTTTCGTGAAAGTTGAGGCGGCACTGTCACGCTCTCATTTTTCAACCAAATTGGTTGAAATTTTGGTCAAGTAATCTTCGACGAAGCCCGGACTTTGGTATTGCATTTCAGGTTGAAGGCTTAAAAATGAATTAATGAGTTTGCTCATTAAAGTTGTCATTAAAATCGATTTTTTGCAAACAGATTTAAAATTGATTGCATCGTATTCTTCATCACATTCTGAATCTAAAAATATATACATATGTCATGTTTACTCTTAAAATTAACGAAAATAGATCAAATAATCTTACGATTAAAATTTAAGAAATCGATCCAAAAATGATTTCATCTTATTCTTTATCATTTCCTGATTCCAAAAACATATAGATATGATAGGGTTGTACTCAAAACCAGCTCAGAAAGTTAACAAGAATACAGAAAAGCGCGCTTTCCTGCTTAGCACAATACGCTACCGCGCTAATCTGGCGTGTCAATATCACTTCGTTTTGCACGTGGGATGTGAGCGATTTCCTTCACGTGGGGATTGACGAAGCTGTACTGTCTTGGTGAAAAAATACAGTGCGTTCAGTTTCATCCCCTGAGTTCGACAGCTTGACTAAATGTAGTAATTTCGCCTTACGCGACTTGTTCTTTCTCAGGCAGCAGAGGACTCTCTAAGGCTGATGGGGAACCGCCATTTCTACGATCAGATGCTTCAGGATACGATACGACAACAACAGGTGGCCATTGTGGATGAAGTGGACGTCACAACGCTGAAAGATTACATGCAGGTACACCACAGCTGTTTCACGATATTTTGTTGTAATCAACACAAATATATAGTTGAAAATACATGATTAAGAAAATATTGAAAGACAAGTTGCATGCAGGTACCTTCACTTATCAACATTTTGTGTGTATGATGTTTTCAATAAATAGTTGAGGAAAACAGTGAATATGTAAGATCAGCCATATTTTCATACTAACTTTTTGTATTGTGTACGAGTCAAGTACTCCTTCTACCAGTACACGCACAGCCAAAACCCAGCTAACAATCTCGAAGGCTATGCTCAATTTGCGCCTGCTGCGAGCTGTGCTATTTTTAGATCCCCTGGGCTGCTGCTTTGGAGTCTGGCACACACGCAGCGCGCAATAATTTAATGAAGGGCTACTTCTCTCTCTGTGTTGATAGAGACGATCTGTTTTCAAAAGATCCGACACTCAGCATGCATTCGATATAATGTTTATACCATATTAAAGACAATTAAATGATGAATTATCACATATAAACTAATTTAGACGAATAAGAACATGCTGAAAGCCTGCACTATTTTCTTTAACGCACGCACAAAACCGGATACGTACACTGTTCCTTCCTGTTTTCATTCAAAATGGCAACCAACGTGTTCAATTGATGTGTTTACAAAAGTGAATCGCAGTTTCTATTGCCTCGGATACTGTAGTTACTTCATATTCAGTGAAGGAAGTCTTGGATTACGTCTTCAAGTATCGACAGTGTGAATTTTTTGTATCAGTTTCCAGTGCTTGGATGTGATGTATTGTTTTAAATCGCCTGACAACAGTCATCCATTGTGATTGTCTTCAAAGTTTTACAAAGTGATTTGCTGTTTTTGATTCTTTGGATACGGTACACTGTTCCTGATCTGTAAATGGCAGGTTCTTTTTAGTAATGTTTCAAAATGGTGAACAAGTGTGGTGTGGTGAACTGTAAAGGAAACTACAACAAGGCGAACAAGTGTCGTTTGTTCAAACTTCCAGCAGACTCATTAGAAAGGCAGAGCTGGATTGCAGCAATCCCTCCACGCGAACACTTTGTGATCAATCCAGAAACATATCGCATCTGTGAACGCCATTGGAAAGAAGGTTATGCTGCAAAAGGGATTGGAACAAAAGCACGGCCTGTTGATCCCCCAACCGAATTTGATGTTCTCAAATCATGTCTGCCGACCTCAAAACCTCCACCTCGTACAACGAATGCTGAGGACCGTCAGCTAGCCTTCTGGAGGGAAAAGGATACTATCAAAGACTTTTCAAGTTTCAGGCCAGAGTCAGAATTGAGAAAAAAGTACACGAATGTCATCATCAATAGAACAAACGATCGGCTTGTGTGTGTCTTCATGAACGATGATTTTAGCGAATCAGAAGTCTCCATCATTGTGGAAAACAAAGCGACACTCACTTGTGTACTTACTCTCATTGCATTTAAGAGTGGAATAAGAGTGCCCTTAGGGAAAATTCTGCATCCTAATAATGGCATGAATTCAAACAGTCAGTTTCTTGAAGCAGTTCATATAGCTGTCAACTTTGAACCCCACTGTGATTCTGTGACCAGAAAAGTTGTAGATATTTTGCGTTCTCATTCGTCCGAGTCTGACTGCTGTAGAGACAATAAGAATGCCCAGAAACTGTCATTTCTTACACATCAGCTGCAGCTTTTGATTGAGAAGCAGTACTCTGTCAATGATTATTGTTTTGCCATCGAGTCGTTCCCCCACTGCAACTATGAACTTCTAAGAGAGTATCTTGTGCTGCCCAGTAAGCGTAAGCTGCAATCTGTAGTTTCATCAGTTGACACTGACTCTGTGTTGAAAGGAACGTTTGAAAAAGTTAAGATCGACCAGCAAAAGAATGTGTT
Source organism: Littorina saxatilis (assembly GCF_037325665.1). Taxonomy (NCBI): domain Eukaryota; kingdom Metazoa; phylum Mollusca; class Gastropoda; order Littorinimorpha; family Littorinidae; genus Littorina; species Littorina saxatilis. Next base: position 18,482,449 of record NC_090257.1, on the reverse strand, counting down.
CTTGTTGGTCGACGAAGTGAAAATTAGGCCGACTGTTGCTTTTGCTGGTGGTGTTTTGAGTGGTATGGCAAAAAATGATGAGAACAGCAAAGCAACGTCCATGCTCTGTGTAATGATGAAGGCGCTACACAGGGGACCTAGCGTCATGATTTCTGTGACACCCGTGCACAGGCTGACAGCGGACTACCAGTATGGCGTTGTGATGGAGGCAGCAGGTCGTGTAGAGAAAGCAGGTGGTCATGTTTTAGGGTCCATAACAGACAACCACAAGGTCAATCAACACTTTTGCAAACTGTTCGACAGACAATCAGAGACAACTGCCATAGCCAAGCATCCACTGAGTGAAGAGCGTACCTGGTTCCTCTTATTTGATACAGTTCATCTCCTCAAGTGCATTCGCAACAATTGGATTACTGAAAAGACCAAAGAAATAACGCTTGGTGATGATGCAACTGCATCTTTTGAAGACGTTGTGCAGCTGTACAAAGAAGAGAGAGACAACATCCTCAAGACAAGCCCACTCACTCACTCTGCTGTTTGTCCTTCAAAGCTTCAACTTCAAAATGTGAAACATGTTTTGCGAGTTTTCAATGACAAAGTGGTTGCCGCACTGAGGTTGAGAGGATGCAGTCAGACGGCTAGCTTCATTGAAACAGTCCTCAACTGGTGGAAAACTGTCAATGTATCTGGAAAAGGACAAGATCAGCGTCTGAATGACCCACATCGTGCTGTCCAAGAGAAAGCTTCAACTTCCCTGGATACTTTCTTGATGATTTTCAAGCAGGCAGAGTCAGGGCAGGGAGCATCACGGATAAAATGCCTTACTCATGACACCAGGAAGGCTTTGGTTCAAACCATGGAAGGTCTGAAAGCTGTTTGCCACTATCTGCTCACTTCTGCCGGATTTGACTATGTTGTTCTGAGAGAAATTCAAAGTGACAGACTCGAAGGTGAATTTGGAGTCTATCGACAGACAACCGGGGCAAACTGCTTCATGACATCTAGAGATGTATTTTCTGCCAGCCAAAAACGACTCGCCAAACATGCAGCTTCTTTCCTGGAGTCTATCGAGGTTGAGTCTGCGCCAAAAGAGCACACCTGCCTAGGTATTAGTGTTGACTTTGAGGATGCAGCCTCCATGGAGATCTGTACAGCAGACGTGACACTGACAGCAAGTGAGGAGAGCAGTGCAGCTTATGTTGCAGGCTGGCTGGAAAGCAAGTGTGAAGAGGAGCTTGGGTTCACGGACGAAGAGCCCTTTGTCACCAGTGAGGCCAAGGATTTCATCCACCAAGTGTCTAGAGGCAAGTTGAAGACACCACATGCCTGCACATTTGAGCTTGTGAGGATTGGACTTTCTTTTGTGAAAAAGGCTCGTCATCGGGCATGCTGCCGCAAGAGACTTACTGGCATCTTGTGCACATTGGCCAGTTTCAATGACATAGACATTACTTGCGATAGGCTCTTCAGGCATCTCTCCAATGTGCTGCTTCATGGACTTCAGAATCTGGAACGGGACCACGAGAAGGATGCAGTTCTCCTCCAGACTTCAGTGAAAAGAGCTAGAATGATCTGATCCCAGCGAAAGGGTAGGCCTAAGCTTTTTTGACCCCGCCCCCCTCCCACTAAAAAAGGAAAGATAAACACACAAAAATCCCCCATGCTGGTAATGTAAGGTAACATCCCAAGCCTAAGGCTTGGTTATCTGGGTTCAAGTCCCGGCCAGTGTATCTTGATTTTTTTGCGTGTGTAAAATAGTGCAGGCTTTCAAAGTATTTTCACTAAAGTTGATGCAAATTATTTGAATATTCTTTCATGTATTCGTCAACATATCTTTCACAATTACAACTAAAATTAACATTGTAATGCTTTTCAGAGGACACATTTATAAGTTAGTGAACTCTACAATTATATTGATGTTCATAACGTTTTTGCGTCTCTTGAAGTTGAATAGTAGCCTTTTTACTGCTCACCCCCCCCCCCCTCCCCCCATATTTCTTTCTCTCTTTTTCATTTTCTTACTTATGAATATGATATCCATTGGTGTTTCATTTATTTCTTTAAGTCCTTTACTTGAATGATGATTTTAAAACAAACTGTTAAGTGTTGCAAGCTAAAATTATTAATTGATTGATTTTAAGACTAATAATTATTGTTTTGTTTTGATTGAGAGAGACTCTCCGCTCTGGTAATGCTCATGCTACCTCACAATTTCTGCAAAAACTTAACTCACTCTAGAAGCAATGGGATTAATCAAAACAAACACACAGTACTTACTATCCTTAAAGATAATAATAACAACACATAAAAAGGGCCAAGTAGTCTTACCTCTTCTTGTTCTAAACTCTCACTCTCAGCAAAAAAATTCATCTCAAAACCCATAAAATAGCATTTTTATGTTCACTTTATATCTTCTTTCACAGAATTATGGACAAAAACAACAAAATACAACATATTTTGGCAGTAGGAAGTCATACAATTGAACAAAGCAATGGCCTCTGAGATCAGAGGCCTGAATTTTGGTCTGCATGTCCTGAGAGAAGTAGTCCTTGGTACGAGTTCAAAATGTGTTCAAGTTATCCATTAATGTTCTTCTTCTGCGTTCGACTGGTTGTGTCCCTACATTTAAAAACTTAAGGTGTTTAGAATTTGTTTGCTTTCTGTGATATAGATCAGAGTGTTTTGTGTTGTAGTATCTGTCAAACCTGGATGAGACACCAGCCTATCTAGGAGGAAGAGAAAACTACTGGAGAAAGCTTTCCCTTGACGGTATGTTTTTGTTTGTTGAATCATTTGCCTTTTATGGTTTTCCTTTTTTTATTTTTAAGCTTTGTTTATCTAATATCTCAATAGAAGAAACACTGAAATAACAATAACAACAACAGCAACAACAAGAAGAATGACTGTTAGACACCCTCTTAATTTGAAACATAAATCCAGAAGAAAATAAGGGTAATTAGGATTGAATAAATATTTAGGCCCCCCCAAATTGTTTGTTTCCAATGACAAGGCCAAACAAATTTGGGTCAGTAGGTCAGTAGGTCAGTAGGTCAGTAACCTTTTCATTGGCAGTAAATCATGTGAGCTGCGTCCCCTGGATGTCATAGAAGAAGAGTAGCTTTACTTTTGAAACTTGCAAAATCTATTTGGTCATTTTGTGCCTTGCAAAAACTTATTTCTGTTTCTGTGACAGATTTGCCGCGTCACACTATGTTCTTTGACGTGGTGGACTTTGCCTACAACCAGAGGATGACCCCTCGACTCAAACACCAGCTCTCTCTTCTAATGTCCAGACCTGTCACGCAGGAAATACAAGTCAGGCACATACAAGCCATCTCCAAAATGAGGTGAACATTATGACAGGTTAAACAGATTTTTGCTTCTTTTCAGTACCGTACATGATATATTTTCACTAAGGAAGAATTTGGATCAAAATGTCTTTGAACTGAGATGAAGCAAGGAAAACTACCAAAATCTTGATGTGTGTGCAGTGTGTGTGTGTGTGTGTGTGTGTGTGTGTGTGTGTGTGTGGGTGTGTGTGTGTGTGTGTGTGTATGTGTGTGCATGCATGCATGCATGAATGCGTATGTGTGTGCTTGCGTATGTATACGTGTGTGTGTGCATGTGTGCGTGTGTGTGAGTGTATGCATAAAAACTTTCATGGACATACTGTCAAATTTTATGAAGAATGAATTCTAACATCTCTGATGGGACTTTCTTCCCCACAGAATAAATTCAAAACAATAAGGAAAGTTTATATTTTTTTTGTATCAGTCCCGCATGCACGGATGCCCTTAAAAGTTGACTTTTTTTTATCCTTACACAGTCTTAATCTTCCAATTGTGTTATTTTTCAGAACCCCTTCTATCCCAATTGTGTCAGCACCCACACCGTCAAAATCAAAATTGTCTGGAGGTCCCAGTCAGCAGTCTAGTCGCAGATCACGTCAAGCCAAGATGCGAGCATTCAAGATGAGACGACTCTACAGCAATGAAGACATGGTGTGTGCATACTCACGTGCTCATTTTGTTAAAAAGTCTTTTTCAAGAATTCTCATCCTCTCTCTCTCTCTCATATTAAAGATCAGTCTCTATCTCTCTCTCTTTCTTTTTCTCTCGATCTCTCTCTCCCTCTCTCTTGTCTGCCTTATCTACATGTGAGTGAATGTTTCAGGCCTGCTGCACAAACAAGAATGTGATGGAATGGGTAATTGCTTGAGTGGGATGTGAAAATACATGTAGTAAAAGTAAATTCATCAGAGTAAGAGCATATATGTTTGGGTGCATAACTATTACATGGAGCTGATCAAATAATGGTTTCTAAGTTATGCGACAGATTGACGCGGTAGTCTCCCTTCACAGCAGGCTCTGCAGAGTTGTCTGCCGGCATAGAGAGTGAGGTATTTATAGTAGCTCGACGTTTCTTCTACATCGCAGGCTTAGACACCTTTCAATGTAGAGTTCTGTTTGTGATGGGGTCTGCTTCTGTCTCATATGCTCTTGGGAACCCATGGCAGTTTTTATAGGGCTTAATCTCAACCCCGTTTGACGTACTGGCTTCACCTCAAAATATGATTGCTGTGCTTCATGCACTTGTGTTTCATTTACACAAGTTTAAGTTCTTTATTTCTTTTTTTCCAGGGTGAAGATTCACATGGAGGCCTGGTATCGGAGGAGGACATGGACTACTTTGACAAGTACTGCATCACGGGGGAGGATGGGGAGGAGGAGGGAGAGATGGACACCGAGGCCAGTCGACTGTATGAGTGGACGCAGGGTCTGAACGTCAACGATGATTTCATGGTCACACCTGGACCCCTGTCTGCTGCTTACTGAGGAGTTGTTTCACACAGCGATGGATGTATTTTACACAGAGAAGGGGGGAGGGGGTGGGGGGAGAGAGCAAGAAGGGGCAATGGACACAGAAGCTGCCAAACTGAATGAGTGGATGCAGCTCCAGGGTCTAAATCTCAGTGACAATTTTATGGTCTGCACCCCCTCTATGCTGTTTATACAGAGGCGTTGTTGTACGTCACAGCAGTGGATGTATTTTACACAGAGAGAGTGATGGGGTGGGGGGGGGGGGGGGGGGCGGGTAGGACACAGAGGTCTGCAGACTGTATGAGTTGACGCACTGAGGGTCTGAAAATCAACGATGATTTTATGGTCATCTTTTTTTCTCGTTACAAATCAGTGAAGGACATCATCATTTTAGAAAAAAAAGCTCTACAAACATTTTTCTGGTTTTTGGTGTGAATGTGTTTTCCAGAGGAACTGACTGGAGCAAAAAGCCAAGTCAATGTTTGTGCTTGTTTTCTATAAAAAAACGCTGGCGCTGGACCCGAGTACTCTTCAGACTGGCTCGCTCCCCCAGTATGAAAGTTTTTGTCTTGTGCACGTGGATTTAAAAAAAAAAAAAAATAATAATTTTTTATTTTACACAATTAAAAAAATTATTTGAGTAAAATAAAACATTAAAACGTTCATAATAAACAATAGTAAACAAGAATTAAAAAAAATAAAAAAAAAATAGACCGCCCATGCCAGGAATCGAACCCGGATCCCTTTGGCCACCAAGCCACCACCTTAAATCACTGACACAGTGTCCCTGTCGCTCTCTCTCGTGCTCTCTGTCTCTCTTTCAGTCTCACCGAGACCAAACCTGCACTGTAGTTTCTTTGCCGAGACCAAATTAATCCCCACCCGCTGGCTGGCTTGCAAATTGTCTCGCATGCGATACGCATGCTTTTCATGACGCACGCGTTCGGCTGTTCTATCAGCTCAATGGCTGGCTGTCGCTCCGATTGAATTCGTCCAACCGTCAAGAACTTTTGTGTTTTTTGGGGCATTTAGGTCCCAGGTAACATTATGAAGTTTTAATACGATCAATCGGACCTATTATCAAGTTAGTGTATCAACTTTTGAACGAACTGCGCCCAGTAGTTTCCCAGCAATAAGCTGTTAAGTCGAGACAGACAGACAGACAGACAGACACACACACACAATTAAAGTCTGCTGGACCCTCCTACTGCGTACTCGGGGATAATCTTGTACATGTATAATGATACATAAATGATGCACAGGAATCACATGTAAATAATGTTGTACATAAAATGAAGTTGCAATACACTGAATACAGATGTATAGAATTCAGCATTTGTTCTTTGTTATCATTCATTACCTCTGTAATTCCTTCTTATTTGCAAATACGACCTACACATGCACACACACACACCTATCAAGAAAGGGAGTTTTCCTTACTTCATCTCATGCAGTTCATGCACAAAGGCACACACATAAACACGCACACACACAAACACGAACACACACACACAACACCTTAGGTGTAATATACAATTGCTTTATTACAACATTAACATGACAATTATAGAACACAATGTGAACCTTATAACTCTCAGCAACCAAAGAGTATATACAGTACTGCACCATATCTCTCAAATCAGAAAGAATTAGTTTTATATTTCCAAAATAATTATTATGAAGTGATACAAATACTGTGTAAAACAATTAAAGCAGGATTTCAACTCAATTCTGAATATAATGCAGATGAATGACAAACTGAACTTTAAGAAACACAGATTTACTTCGTAAAGTTTGATAAAGCTGAACATGGAAATAAGCCTAAAATTTGAGCATCTGAATATTGTAACATTGAGAAAAAGAGCGGACGGAATGATATCTGTCAGAATGAATTACTTAACATTGATAAACACCTTTTATCTCTCAAAACACACATGTCAACATTAGTCTCTTTCACAACTCGAGCAAATATTCTTCCTCACCACACATACATCACCCATGCATACAAAGACATGCATTAATCATAATATTGGACAAAGCAAACATAACTGACAAAACATTGTAAATACTGTACACTGTAAAACTAAATCTTCCAGCAAACATCACAATTAAGTTGCTAACATTGGCCAGAATTAAGTTGCCTCAGGTCTGTCTGATGTGTTTAAAAATGACAGTTAAAAAATTGTAGTCCCTTTTAACACAAGCATTCATCTATTAGGAATGCCACAACTACCTCAAGTCATGATCCCAATTCATAGCAAGGAGAAAGTTCTCAACTTTTCCAAACCTTACACCAGATTAGAACAATTCCATGTTCCTTTTTTCTCCCTCTCTGTACCTATATGTACTCTAATACCACCCATGCCCACAAACGAACCCTACCCTCAAGCATATTCATTCCCCATAACCCATCACACTTAAATTCCAGTCGGGCTATCTTGCCCCAAAAAATGAATTTGTGATCCCATCCAATGATGCAGATGATATGCCAGCAACCGTGAACATCTAGTAGTGGAAAACTCCAAAGGCGGCTGCAACACACACTAACGATTCCTGAAACAAAAGAAACAAGCATTGACCTTAACGGGGTCAAGAAATCCGCCCCGTGGTGACACGGGGGTGGGACATGGATACCATCTCTGGGTCTGCACAAACAGTTGACCCGTGTCCAACCAGGGCTGGATTCTAATCCGCGACCTAAAGTCACCATACTGAGAGAGAAAGAGAGAGTAGTCACCGACAGAGACAGGCACGGTTGGCCTAGTGGTAAGGCGTCCGCCCCGTGATCGGGAGGTCGTGGGTTCGAACCCCGGCCGAGTCATACCTAAGACTTTAAAATTGGCAATCTAGTGGCTGCTCCGCCTGGCGTCTGGCATTATGGGGTTAGTGCTAGGACTGGTTGGTCCGGTGTCAGAATAATGTGACTGGGTGAGACATGAAGCCTGTGCTGCGACTTCTGTCTTGTGTGTGGCGCACGTTAAATGTCAAAGCAGCACCGCCCTGATATGGCCCTTCGTGGTCGGCTGGGCGTTAAGCAAACAAACAAACAAACAAACAAACAAACAAACACCGACAGAGAGGGGAAGATAAAAGAAATGATCAACGGTAGCAGACGATGCGTGAAGAAAATCCGCTTGTGTCCAGATAACGGAGTGCAACAAAAATTGAGAGAGAGAGAGACAGACAGACAGAAGGAGAGAGAGAGTGTGGTGACACGGGGGTGGGACATGGATACCATCTCTGGGAGTTCCCAGTGGTATTAGCAGGTCACAGTGTGTGCAGCTGGGCCTGCAGGTCTAGCTTTCTGTCCACCTGTCTGTTTGTGTTGTTGGATGTTTAGGTGTAAGCATGTGTGTGTGCAATGTGTGTGTGTGTGTGTGTGTGTGTGTGTGTGTGTGTGTGTGTGTGTGTGGTGAATGCGTGTGCACATGTGTGTTTGTGACATATGTGCATGAATGATTTTGCTACCCCCCGCGGGTTAGGGGGAAGAATTTACCTGATGCTCCCCAGCATGTCGTAAGAGGCGACTAACGGATTCTGTTTCTCCTTTTACCCTTGTTAAGTGTTTCTTGTATAGAATATAGTCAATTTTTGTAAAGATTTTAGTCAAGCAGTATGTAAGAAATGTTAAGTCCTTTGTACTGGAAACTTGCATTCTCCCAGTAAGGTAATATATTGTACTACATTGCAAGCCCCTGGAGCAAATTTTTGATTAGTGCTTTTGTGAACAAGAAACAATTGACAAGTGGCTCTATCCCATCTCCCCCCTTTCCCCGTCGCGATATAACCTTCGTGGTTGAAAACGACGTTAAACACCAAATAAAGAAAGAATGATTTTGCACAAAGGCGCATATGACACTTACATTCATGTACAAATCCTGGGCATAGTTGTCTGAGTCAGCATCCCAGAAACATCTGCATGCCATTCTGCAGCACACACAAACAAGATATAATTAGTACAAGTGCAATATTTAACGTATTGACAAGTTCTGTATATGAAGATGAATTATGAAGGAGAGAAACAAAGTCTATGAAATCCAGTCATTCTCAGCACTTTTTGAATCAACTAAATGTGTAGCTGCAGACAAATCGAAACATGCACATATATATATATATATATATATATATATATGATCTCTCTCTCCCTCCAAGAGATCGACAGACAAACATAGAGAAAGAGAGATAAAGAGACCGACACACACACACACACACACACACACACACACACACACACACACACACACACACACACACATTGTACACAAGCACTCACGCACACACACACTACAACACACATACATACACACACTCACACTGTACACAAACACTCATGCACGCACACACTACAACACACATACATACACACACACACACTGTACACAAACACTCATGCACGCACACACTACAACACACATACATACACTACAACACACATACATACACACACTACAACACACATACATACATACACACACTACAACACACATACATACATACACACACTACAACACACATACATACACACACACACTACAACACACATACATACACACACACACACACTACAACACACATACATACATACACACACTACAACACACATACATACACACACACACACTACAACACACATACATACACACATACACTACAACACACATACATACACACACACATAACAACACACATACATACATGCACACACTACAACACACATACATACACACACACACTACAACACACATACATACACGCACACATTACAACACACATACACACACACACACTACAACACACATACATACACACACACACTACAACACACATACATACACACACACTACAACACACATACATACACACACACATAACAACACACATACGTACACGCACACATTACAACACACATACATACACACACACACTACAACACACATACATACACGCACACATTACAACACACATACACACACACACACTACAACACACATACATACACGCACACACTACAACACACATACATACACGCACACACTGCAACACACTACAACACACATACACACACACAACACACACACACTACAACACACATACACACACACAGAGACTTACTTTGTTCCCTGTCCCCTCTGCTCCGCTATGACCACTTGCACGATGAACTTGTATCGGTCGTATCCCATTTCTGTTGGGTGAAAAACAAAAGGTTTAGTCACTGGTCATTCATCAAAAGCATGAATTAATGAGTGAAAGTGTATAGAAAGGTTCCGTCGCGATATAACCTTGAATGGTTGAAAACAACGTTAAACACCAAATAAAGAAAAAGTATAGAAAGGTGCAGCTTATCTCCCCTCGCTAAGGAGTGGCCTACAATATGTCTGGTGGAAAAGCATCCCTCAGTGTTTTGAACTGAGAAACAACTCTTTCTCAACCCATTACAAACCTGACAGAGTTATATATTTTTGAAGATCGTCTATTCACTGCGAAACAACAATCACATACAACCAAAACAACCATATCCAATTAGGTTTGCACGGGTTAGCACCACGTATAAATTCACCACACCAATGTTTCATCTTCCTTCAATAGATGATAACTTTTACCCAGTGTTAATTTAATACCTTTAGCTTAATTCTTCTGTTCAACTGATGAATTTTCTTTTCTTTTATCTGTTCATTTCAGTTCAAATTCCTCAAATCTAAAGAGTTTGTATGTAAAGGGGCGTTCACTTTATAAATCATTTTATTTGTATGTAACCGAGTGCCGAAACACTACGATCACCTCGGGAGGCGAAGTGCAATCAAACAGGATTGATAATGTTAGGGCTAATTTCTTAGCCCTATAAAAACTGTTATGCAAACCCGAAGGTTTCCATGAACATACAGACAATCGGAAACCACCAGACCCCATCACAAACAGAATTCCACAATCCACCGGTGTTGACTTAAAGGCCAACAACTCGGGTGCAGAGTCTGCTGTGAAAGGAGCGGTAGCCTCCCCTGTCACATGTAAACTTTCCTTTCAATATGACAGTGACATATCTGACCTTGCAATTTGTCCTTGATAGTGTCGGAGATTTTCTTGGTCCACTCCGTGGTGTTCTCAGAATCGTACGTCTTGCCTGACAACTCCTCTGTCACTACCAAGTGAATCATCTCCTTCACCATCACTGGACGGAACCTGCAACACAGCAAAGGTGTTCACGTTACTTTCATACGGTGCAGTCCCCCCTTTTCAGACTCCCTCCCATTTAAGACCCTAGCTGTTTTCACAGATGTTTGTTCATAGTCTCTGTAAATTTACCCACATTTTAAGACTTGATCCTTCCTTTTTAAGACCTCGGTCATTTTCTCACATTTTTTTAGGTCTTAAAACGGGGTTCCACTGTATTTGGGAAACTTAATCAAATGAGACCGAGAGATACAAGGATCAGAGAAAAAAAGGGGTGTGCAAGACCTGTAAATGTATACAACATGTGCAACAAGAGTAAGGCCAAAAAAAATAATAGGTGTGGTTACGGTAACATAGCCAAAAACAATAGGGTAGGAAGGTAGGCAATCACTTTTTTTTTTTCTTTCTTTCTAATGTGTACAAATTAAACCTACTTGACAGGGAAATAAGTGTGCGACTCAGGCGCTTTCGCTTTCATTGCGTTTTCTGCACTCGTTTTCTTGTGTTTTTGTTGTTGTTTTTTTGACAAATGTAATAAAAAGTTATAGGGTCGGCCCCTAAAAATAGGGTAGGTCGGGTTACCGTAACCACACCTTTTTGTTTTTTTAGGCCTAAGACTAATGAACTCTCCTGGCACCTGTGGGAATAACAAGGATAAAAGTCGCTTATTCATTTCAATATGCTTTTTATTCTCTCAAGTGCAAGGTCAGATTGGTTCACATAACTCTCACTAATACTCTTGTTGCACATGCCATATATATTTAGAGTGACAACATCCCTTTGTTTTATATTTGTTTTATATTTGGATCCTTACAATTCCTCTGAAAATCAATGTTACACTGCACCATTCATATGCAAGTACAGTACTTCATTGTTGCGCTAACCAGGGAGAGATTAGCAAATGGGCAAATGAAATGCTATTATACAACTTGTAAAGAAACGATAACAAAATTGAAAAGAAAGTTCAAGAAAGTATTCAAGCCAGAAAGCTGACAGCAAAACTGTCACACAAGACATTTAGAACTGTACATGCCAAGCCAAGTTTGATTCCAAACTCTCCAATAACTGCACCCCCCCCCCCCCCCCCCCCCACACACACACACACACACTCACAAAGTACGTACAATGTACGACCAATTCTTAACAGCTTGAAAACAGACCGCAGTCTACAAGACACACCAAAAGCAAGTTTAGAAAATAAATATCTGTACTCATGTCTAGCTGCTGCAATTAATATACACCCCAGATCAATATTTCACCCAGAAATCATGCATCTCCCTTGACTACACACCCACAAATGCAGCGCCGCATTCTATACTTCAAAATTACACAAAATGCAGTTATGAACAGCTGAATAGTCAAACAGCTCACATTTGGGATTATACAGTTTTATCTTTTATTGGAACATAAATCCTCTTCTCTGTAACTATATGCCAGGCCAGGGCAAAGCTGCTGAACTGCATGAATAATGAACAGTGCACACTTCCATAAAATTAGGAAGCATTTTCCATTTGGCTCAGAAAGGTTATAATGACAAAGATAAGCTTGCGTACATGCCTGATATAATTATTATTTCACAGTTTCAACAATAGAGTTGATTGTTATATTCCATTTCATACTTTATTATCCCATTGCTGGGAAATTTGTGTCGCTTCCTCCCAGTGAAAAGCTAGCAGCAACAACAGTCGCGCTACCTAGGTGTGAGTGTGTTTTAAGGTGTGATTTTTTGTTACCGCCACCTGCACTTGCGGCAGGATGACCGAGGTCTTTTATGTGCCACTGTGGTGACATGGGGATGGGACATTGACACCGTCTCTGAGTCCGACCTGTGTCAGTCCCGGCCCGGATTTGAACATAATGTGATCGACCCAAGGATCCATGCTAAATCTACACAATATGCTGAAGCAAAACAAGTTGCATTTATTAACAACACATGGGACACCCTTATAGAGCTGCTTTTTGACCTTTTTATGCTAAAGGTGAACAGGTCAGACTCAGAGAATGACCATGTTCCACAACTGCGCTAAATATTAAACACTACACTTACTCTGGATACATGATGAACTAATCCAGCACTATTCAGCAGGATCAAATTTCTTCAACATGAGCAACTAGTAAACACAAAACCAGCATCACAGCCCTGCCCGGACCGCAAGTTCAACACACAACAAGAAACCGGCTGCCTCAATCAATATCCAAGTCCCATGTTGCAACACACTGTGCAAAATAACAGCAATGCTGATAGCATCACGTTACTCTTGCCCTGCAGTCAAACATCTCCAACACAGCTTGTACACACAAACACTGTATTAATTACAGTAACACACAACATCCACTGCTGCCTCAATCAATTTTCAAGCCCTACACTGTGGAAAACTACACAGCTACCATCATAAAATATTCTCAGCCGTCCAAACTCTCTCCAGTGTCCACAACAAATTGCACTAGGTCACAAAAATTACAGGAACATATAATTTGCCTCAATCAATCTATTGAGTCCTGCTTTTAAAGACACTGACCAAAACAAGACTGAGCTACAATCACAAAATGCACTCTGCAGGCAGCAGTAAGAAAATCTCTGCCAGAGTGGAAAGGGGCTGGGCCGCTATTGCGCGGGGCCGCTATTGCGCGAATCTAACCCTAACCCTAACCCTAAAGATTCGCGCAATAGCGGCCCCGCGCAATAGCGGCCCGCGCAATAGTGGGCCGACCCCGAGTAAAACAACCAAAACAAGCCGGAACGCAGAACAGCCACAGTGCGAATTAATTTCCAAGTCCTAGCCATGGTTTGGAAAATCTGGCCAAGACTAACAAGGTCATAAGTGATGTGCTCTCAGGACAGGACGTACTGGCTGGCTGGAATTCACGCCTCATTAAGACTGCCATTCACTCATGCATCAAAGTGTGACAGCTGGAGCAGAACGGTTGAGCTGAATTATCTGGATCATTATTGCTGCTTATGTAACTTTTTTACGTAACTTTTTATTGCATATGGTGTAACCAAAAATGAAGTGAGGTTTATGAAGTGTTCAAGTGATACAGATAAACGGTATGAGATGCAATATGTACAATGTGCATAACATTTTTTTGTCTTCTTTGCTCCACCTCTCTAAGGCCCAACAAACAAAAAAGTCTGTTTACGGTAACATAGGCAATAAAAATAGGTCAGGATTTTTTTTCTCTCAAAAAAACATATTTTTAAGTTATTTTGCCAAAAAACAAAGACTTTTTAAAATAAAAATTATGTTTTAATTTTTTTTAATTTTTAATTTTTAATTTTTTAATAATTATTTTTTTCTCCTCCAAATGCCAAAAAAAAGTCTAGGGTCGTGCGAAAAAATAGGGTCGGTCGGGATACCGTAAACAGACTTTTTTTTTTCTAATATTAAAGGCCCAGTCTGCCTCAAATGGTTTACAGAACGATTTAAATCTGTTCATGAAAAACGCAGTTCTAACCTTATGGAACACAGTTGCAATAGCATCTTATCTAATAGCATTAAATGACACAGTTCGTTTTAATGGCTATTTAGCGTGCGTAAACCACACACCAGATTTCGTGGTTTATCTAACCCCTGAGCCATCGGGGACCTGTGTGATCCACTTTCCTTTTTTTCACAATTTAGTAATGCAACAAACAACTCACTGTGAGTCACACAAACTTATCGGCGGCGGTTGGCTTCAAAGAAGCAAGCGTTATGCAGAAAATGTGTCTGCTTGGGCTAACATGACCTTGCGTGACCTGGTCTTCTGGGCTCCCTTTTTTCAAAATTTCTAAACTTCGAACTGTACTGATCTTGTTTTGATGAAAAAAGAATTCTTTTATAATTTAAGCAGGTTTGTGTAACAAGCTGACAATTTATTATTTAGATTTCAAAAGTTAGTTATAGCGCCAAAACGAGGCGTCCGATTTGCCTCATGGTAAATCCGGCTGGCCACGCAAAAATAAATTCTTTGAAAAATGCTCGCTCTTTACGGAGGGCACCTAGGATGTTCCCAAGCGGTGAGTGTTTAAACGAAAGGGTGTTTGTACTGTGTGTAAAAGCCTGACAGTGTCTGTGACCAGAAACTGATGGTTTACGTGAAGCTGAGTATTCCTTTAATAAAGTGTTAAAAGTCTTGTTTTTATCTATCTATCAGAATCTATCAATGAACTCACTCTCTCTCTCTCTCTCTCTCTCTCTCTCTCTCTCTTTCTCTCTCTCTCTCTCACACACACACACACACACACACAAACACACGCACGCACACGTCACTCTCTCTTTCTGTTCGTGGAGATCATAAGCTTCATTTTTTTTACTGTTAACTCTAAGCATTTACAACTGCGTCTGGTGTGTGTGCGTGCATGCTTTGTTTACGAGTGTGTGTGTGTGTGTGTGTGTGTGTGTGTGTGTGTGTGTGTGTGTGTGTGTGTGTGTGTGTGTGTGTGTGTGTGTGCGCGCACATGTGTGTGCACAAGTGTGTGCGTGTGTGTGTGTGTGTGTAAATATGTGTGCCTGTGTCTGTGTGAAATCTATTGTTTATTTGCTCTCTTGGCATACAAGTACAATCAAGACCAAACATCAAAGTACACAGTCCCCTGTCCCAAGCATAAGAGACAGCACAAACTCATGATACACGCCATTAAAAATAGACATGCTGTAGATAAAACATTGAGCCTTTCCCTGGCTAACATAAATTGTGCTCTATCACCAACCTAACACTAAACACCTTGCTGCTGTTAGTGCCACATCAGAGACACCGGTCATGCAGTGGGTAACCAGCACACTGTGGCATCAGAGGCAATGAAAGACACACAAATTCTCACTGTGTGTATAGTCAGACTAGTTCCATCAGGGTTATGATGATGTATACAGAATTTAGCTTATTTTGCTTGTTACAAGCATTCCTCAAAGTTACAGGCAAGACACAGCTGAACGTGTACATACAACATTGTGGCTATGGGTTTACAGGGATGGCCAAATCGTCCGCCCGATCGCCAGGGGCTAGTAGAACCCGCCTGGCTGCTCGTCCGGCGGGCCAGTGACAATTCTGGTCAAATGCATAATTTTTGGCTATCGAGTTTTAAAGCCATATAAACACTGCAGATGCAGGAACTTCTGTCGTCGCAAAATCATCGCCATGTTCTAGTGAAACAAAAACGAGGCTCATGTGCGTGTCGATCACTGCTGTTTTAATTGAGTAAAGAAATCTAACACTCATATAATTTGTTGTGTGCAATGTACCGGGACTTGCCCTGCTGGCAAGATACAATTTTGAGATTTAGCCATCCCTGGTTTAGGTTTCACACTGGGTTTGGTGAGGGATTTATTTGCCAGAGTCAACTTTGTGCAGACGCTCGTAGGTGTCTGATACCCATATGTGTGCATGCATGCGTACGATAAACATAAAGATCCCAAGTTCCTGACGAAAGTCTCAGGGCACTCTATCCCCAGGGATAGCAGCCGAATTTCCAAAGAAATTCTCCAAGCATACCAAATACCCTGGCCTGCATATATACATATACTAACTTGTCCTTAACTGTAAGTGTAACTAATAACCATAGGTCAACGACATCTAAAGATGTCGTTGCCATAGGTACATACATTTGGGCTGCAAATGCTTATTCTGATGAGTAGCATCTTTGAGAAATATCATCCTCTATACCGCCCCCCCCCCCCCCCCCCCCCCCCCCCCCTTAATTCCTCTCGACAACCTCAACCCTTTTACGATCCTCCAATAACTGAATAAGACAGAAAAAAATTGTGAGAACTAAGCAGTTAAATTACGCAGCTATACTTTTTATTACTTGGTGTAGACGGGTCACATACATGCCCGACGTGGCTTAAAACTTCTTGTATGAACTGACACATTCCAAGCATGACTTCATTTGAGAAGCCAAATTTAGACTCACTTGTGTTGAAAATTCGGGCGAATGACATAGCTGTTTCCTTCTTTTGCCTCCTCTTGTGCAGCGGGCTGCTTTTCCGCCGCCACGTCTTTATTTTCTTCGCCCATTGCGTTAGATTGTACCGTTTCCCAGTCAAAATTATCTCCCTCTCAGACTCTCAACACGCCGACGCTTGAAAACATCCAGTATGGCGCCTTGACAACACTGCTGGGCAGATCACGAGAGTTGCGTCCCCTGTCACACCTGTCATTCTCAGGTAGACGGAAACTACGAAAGGAGAAACGGTACTTTTGAGTGGTGGTTGCGTGTGTGTGTCATTTCAAGTCATTCGGTCACTTACGAAGGACAACATTTTGCATCTTGGAGGAGTTACACAACTGGTGAGTACTCTTTGTTGAACTTTTACAGCCTATTATTCATTCAGATCAGGTGACAATCGGGAACAGGAACAAGTTGTGGTCATGTTCTTTCCTGGGCCAAGCAGACGACATCGACAGTCGCGCTGTCGTTAGATATTAATGTTGAAGCAGCTTCGACCTACAGCTGACGCACGTCGCTTTTCTCTCCCCCGCGGATCTTCATCATTTATCTACGAAACGTCCAGATTAAGTACCACTTGTACGTTCTTTTAGTGAGGGAGGGGTTTTATCACATGGTTTTGAATTAAATGACGTCAGGTCACAGAAAAGAGCACACACACACGGGACACACCCACAACTGTGTCACCCCCCAAAGACGCGCTGTGTTTACCTTTCAAAACTAACCGGCAGTGGTGATGTGGAAGTGATGAATAATTAATTTATATTTGGATATTCAGCCGGTTCAAGTTACCCTTTCCCTACGAAAGCTCCCGATTGCCAGCAAAGCCGTGTAATGAATGGCCCGAGTTAAAGCCATACTGTTGTCAGTGCTTGTAGTGTTTCGTTAGAAAGCCGTGGGAGGAATGCGCGACTGATAATCGATAGGAGCTTCATTGATCATGCACTGCTACCTGGCTTAATACCTGCGGGCTACTGTAGGTGTCCCGCGACTGACGCCGACTGTTGTACAGTTGTACTTTCCGGCGGTCAGTTCAGATAAGGCCACACACAAAAAATAGTATGTTTACGGTAACAGGCCAAACAAATAGGGTCGGTAGGTCGGGATTTTTTTTAAAATTATTTTTTCTCCCCAAAAACATATTTTTAAGTTATTTTGCCAAAAAACAAAGATTTTTTTTCCCAAATGCCAAAAAAAGTCTAGGGTCGCGCGAAAAAATAGGGTCGGTCGGGATACCGTAAACAGACTATTTTTTTGTTGTTGGCCTAAACGATTGTCCCATCAGTTTAGTACAGTGGAACCCACTTTGCTAACCTACTTTTTTTTTTTTTTTTTAATCAGGTCTTCGAATGGAAAGAACCTTTTGGACGTAAATTTGCAAACGTTACGAACAGAACATCATAGTCTGAAAAATTATGTTCTTCAAAGGAAGGGCCCGGTGAGTGGTCTTGAATCCCGAGAGTGGTGTGTGTGGGTAGGGGGGGGGATGTCTTACGAGGGGGTTCCACTGTAGTACTTTCGGGCAGTTAGCTCAGGAAAACGACTGCGCTGATGTGCCATCAGATTAATATGTAAATCCCACCGTGGCTACCTTTTAGCCAAGCAGTATGTAAGAAATGTTAAGTCCTTTGTACTGGAAACTTGCATTCTTCCAGTAAGGTAATATATTGTACTACGTTGCAAGCCCCTGGAGCAAATTTTTGATTAGTGCTTTTGTGAACAAGAAACCATTGACAAGTGGCTCTATCCATATCCCCCCTTCCCCCGTCGCGATATAACCTTCGTGGTTGAAAACAACGTAAAACACCAAATAAAGAAAGACCGTGGCTACCCCCTCCCCATCCCACCCCCCCTTTTTTTTATTACCCTGCTATTTAAAGTTAATGTCAGTACATTACACACATTTCAAGACTCCTTCCCTTGTCAAACCTGATTATTTTTCTGTATTTTTGAAGATCTTGAAAGGGAGGGGGTGGGGATGATATAAAACAGTATTTGCAAGTGAAGCAGAAACGTAAGGATGCCTACTTGTTGGTTTAGTAGTACTTAGTTTGATTTCTGTTGAAGTGATGATGCAGGTGTGGTAATTACCTGTATTGGATGTGGGAGGGAAGGATTTGTTTGATCACTGGTAACTGCTGCATGATCACAGGTGCAGCAATGCGTGTAATGAGTTGTTCATTGGTGTTGATGTGATTGCTTCCTGTTCAAGTCTTATCAATCTGATGTTAACAACGTGTGTGTGTGTTTGTGTGTGCATGTATTTGTGTGTGTGTGTGTGTGTGTGTGTGTACATACGTACGTGCGTGCGTGTGTGTGTGGTCACTACTAACAATCTAATAGGAAGAATTCATTAGAGTTTACATTGAGATCCTACAACACTTTAGACTTTGAATGAAGACCTCTCAAAAATGAAGGCCCCTCCGTACAAACTACTTGAAATGACTAAAACCACAAGAAGTGACTGAGGCACTTTGAGAAGTGAGTCATTTCCACTGACTACATATTTTCACAAAGGCTGCTTTAGCCCCTTAGTTCGTATGATCTGGCAGTTGTGTGAGTTGAAGTGTTAACAGTATCTTTGTTATTTGTGTTGCGGAAGAATGGCAAGCGAAACGGTTGGCCTAGTGGTAAGGCGTCCGCCCCGTGATCGGGAGGTCGTGGGTTCGAACCCCGGCCGGGTCATACCTAAGACTTTAAAATTGGCAATCTAGTGGCTGCTCCGCCTGGCGTCTGGCATTATGGGGTTAGTGCTAGGACTGGTTGGTCCGGTGTCAGAATAATGTGACTGGGTGAGACATGAAGCCTGTGCTGCGACTTCTGTCTTGTGTGTGGCGCACGTTATAGGGCCTATGTCAAAGCAGCACCGCCCTGATATGGCCCTTCGTGGTCGGCTGGGCGTTAAGCAAACAAACAAACAAAGCGGAAACGGTCAACCAGTTAGACACTCTGTCTTAACGTTGTTTCGACCTGTCGCCATACTTTTATTAGCCATTCAATCAAATACGGCCCGTGTGACCAAGAAATGTCTGGTCTGTAGGGGAGAGAGGGAGACGGAGTGGGGACGAGTGAGGGGGGACGGGGGAGAGAGAGAGAAAGAGTGTGTGTGTGGGTGTGTGTGGGTGGGGGTAAGAGAGAGAGAGAGAGACTGAGAGAGAGAGAGAGACTGAGAGAGAGAGAGAGACTGAGAGAGAGAGAGGGAGAGAGAGAGAGCGACAGAGAGAGAGACAGAGACAGAGACAGAGAGAGAGAATTGTTTCGACCTATACTTACCGTATTATCGTGAGGCATTCTTATACCCACATTAGGAAATGGTTGTTCTACCCAGAAATAACGGTGCGAACTGTGACCTCGCAAACACCTTCTTTACTGTTATTCTCATAGTGCGAATCAGAAATACATTTCTTGATCACGACCAACCTGCCCAATAAGCGCGACAGTAGCAGGAATACTGAGCGACACGGAGAGACCAAGAACAAGTTGCACCTGTGTTTTGCAACAGCTTTGTGCTTTTGTTTGGTGTCCGCATTTAATTAGGTCCGACAACGTTATGCTGTTCTCTGCACGTTGTTTGCGTGGCGGTGGCGGCAATTGTTTACAGTCAACGAAGAAACAAAAGCGAGGTGTCAGTTTTGGAGAATTCGGGGCATGACAGTTTGTTACGACTGACCTCAGTCTCTCTGTATACATGAGAGAAAAAAGTCAGATTGGGTTTATCGTTCGTCACTTAAAGGCCCAGTCTGCCTCAAATGGTTTACAGATGGATTTAAATCTAAATCTTCAAATGAAAAATCAGTTCTAACCTTATGCCATGGTACACACTTGCAATAGCATTTAATAGCATTTCAATGATTTACATAACACATGCACAGTTCGTTTGAATGTCTATTTAGCTCGCGTAAACCACACACCAGTTTTCGTGGTTTATTTTACCCCTCAGTGAGCCATCTTGTCCCGTGTGATCCACTTTCCTTTTTTTGACAATGTAGTCGTCAGTTTGTGATTTCAATGCGACTCGCTGGTATCTGCAATAGCACGTTATTGTGTACCTCTGAATCTAAAACGCAACAAACGGCTGCGAGTCACACGAACTTATCGGCAGCGATGAGCTTCAAAAAAGCAAGCGCTATGCAGAAAATTCGTCTGCTACGGGAAACACGACCTTGCGTCAACTCCTTCCGGGCTCCCTTTTTTTCAAACTTTCAAAACTTCGAATTGTACTGATCTTGTCTTGATGAAAAAATAATTATTTTGTGATTTAAGAATGTTTGTGTAACAAGCTGTCAATTTATTATTTAGATTTTAACAAGTTAGGTCTAGCGCCAAAACGAGGCGTCCGATTTGTCTCATTGTAAATCCACGCAAAAATAAATTCTTTGAAAAATGCTCGCTCTTTACGGAGGGCACCTCATGTGTCTTAAGCGGTGAGTGTTTAAACGAATGGGCGGTTTTACAGTGTGTAAAAGCCTGACAGTGTCTGTGACGAGAAACTGATGGTTTACGGGAAGCTGAGTGTGCCTTTAAGTCTCTGTCAGTCTCTCTCGATCTCTCTCATTCTCTCATTCTCTCTGTACATAAACTTATACTATTTCACTAATTATGTATTTATGTAGTAGTAGTTATTATACTAGATTTAATCCCTCTTTATGGCGAGGGCCAGGTGCAAAAAAGTATACCTATGCTTATTCTGTTACCCTCGTAAAATAAAGAATTGTCATTGTCATTCTCTCTCTCTCTCTCTCTCTCTCTCTCTCTCTCTCTCTCTCTCTCTCTCTCTCTCTCTCTCTCTCTCTCTCTCTCTCTCTCTGCACCACCACCACCCACCTTTAAAAAAAAGGAATGCGTGCTAGAGATGCTTTTACTGGGAAGGCGAGAGCGAGAGAGAGAGGGGGGGGGGGGGGGGGGGAGAGGTGTTTTTTTCATGAACCCCGATTTTGTCAGATTAGGCCAAACAATAATATATGTTGGTTTAGGGTAACCCGACCGACCCTATTCTTTTCCGCCGACCCTAAAACTTTTTTTTTCATATAAAAAAACCAAAACAAAAACAAAACCAAAACGCTGGCACATTTTGCGAACCATACCGAGACTAAAAATAAAAAAATTAAATTAAAAAAACAGCCGACCTACCGACCCCATTATTTGGGGTCATGTTACCCTAAACCAACATATATTTTTGTTTGGCCTAACTGCATTTCACTCGTTTGCACCTAGTGTTGGCCGAATCAGTGTGTTGCTGACCCATGAAACCGGACCCTAATCATCATTTTGCCTTACACCATTTATAGCTTTCCTCTCAACAACTCAGTCGTCGTGGGAGTAAAACAAAAAAAAATCAATATCCACGACTTGGGAGCGGATGTTTGCTACCGTGTAACCGAGCAAGCCGCTTACCTGCTGTGACTCGAAGTTGTGGTTCCAAGAGTTTGTGCTATAACCATGGAAACGTGCGCGCACGCGATCTCACAATGTGCACGTGCACAATCAATACTGTAAGTGTATGATATTTGACAGTCGGTGTTGCTGTTGTTTGCATGGCGTATTTTTATAAGCATGGTAGTAATTGGTACAGTATGTAAGAACAAGATGGTGAAGGAGGGAGAGGAGAAGGTAACAGCAAACACGCACGCGCGCGCGCGCACGCACACACGTACAAACACACACACACACACACGCACACACACACACTATCTCACTGACACGGCACACATACACACATGCACACGCCGCTGGCGCGCGCACCCCATCAGGCCAGAGAGAGAGAGAGAGAGAGCTTAGAGAGAGAGAGAGAGAGAGAGCTTAGAGAGAGAGAGCTTAGAGAGAGAGAGAGAGAGAGAGAGAGAGAGAGAGAGAGAGAGAGAGAGAGAGAGAGGGAGGGAAAGAAAGAGCATCGATTTAATCACATGAAGCAATCACATCATTGACAAGTAACAACTAATTACAGCACCTGTGATCAGTTACCAGTAATAAGCTAATTATCGCGGGGTCGATCGAGCCTACCAGCCTCCACACATCAATCTTTATCCACGACACCCCACACCTGCATCAACACTTCACACTCAGCAGCAGATATACAACGACTTATACTACATCCACCATCCCAACCTACAGGTTTGCTTCCATACCAAAAACGCCTCCAGACACGGGAACTTGGGAGCAGAGGCAACAGCTCCGCTTGAACCTCAGAAACCAAATGTGCCTTCAGACACACAGATCCCTTAGACGGCCGAGGATGTGGCCTCAAAGGTTCTCTTGTACCAAACCGCCTCCTGACTCTGCATCAGATTGCTCGCGCTGGCATCTGTGGGTCACCACCGAGTGGTAGACACAGACGACATTTGGTAGCACTGACTGCCAGCTTCACGGTAATGCGTACCCCTAGCGCGGCTCTGCTTGGGTGGGAATGTTCTGAGTAAAACACTATGTGTTACTCCATACCCCCCGCCCTCCATGGAACTTCTTGACCCCAACAAATTGGGGGGGGGGGGGGGAGTTTGCCCAGTCGGTAGAGGCGCTGGCTTTAAAACCGGTTGTTACTATCAGCGTGGGTTCAACCCCCAAGTTCGGCGCGGGATGTGTGTCCCAGAGTAAACTTTGTGCAGACTCTCCTCGGTGTCCGAACACCCCCGTGTGCACGCATGCGCACGATAAAGATCCCAGGGTCATAGCGAAAGCCTCAGGCCTTGGAAACACGAATGCATGCATGCAAAAATATGAAGCCCGGGTGTCCGTTCGGCCAACAGCCAATAAAGTAACTATTTCAGCACTGACCCAAGACGACCCAACCCGGTCCCTAGCCCATTTCAAGTCTCCTCTAGCAGCCAGCATTTTTGAGTCACTTGAGAAAAAGTGACTCTATGTAATCGGTCAGTGTTAGTCTGTCCGGCCGGCCGTCCGGCCGGCCGTCCGTAGACACCACCTTAACGTTGGACTTTTCTCGGAAACTATCAAAGCGATCGGGCTCATATTTTGTTTAGTCGTGACCTCCAATGACCTCTACACTTTAACGATGGTTTCGTTGACCTTTGACCTTTTTCAAGGTCACAGGTCAGCGTCAAAGGAAAAATTAGACATTTTATATCTTTGACAAAGTATCTCGGAAACTATCAAAGCGATCGGGCTCATATTTTGTTTAGTCGTGACCTCCAATGACCTCTACACTTTAACGATGGTTTCGTTGACCTTTGACCTTTTTCAAGGTCACAGGTCAGCGTCAAAGGAAAAAATAGACATTTTATATCTTTGACAAAGTTCATCGGATGTGATTGAAACTTTGTAGGATTATTCTTTACATCAAAGTATTTACATCTGTAGCCTTTTACGAACGTTATCAGAAAAACAAGGGAGATAACTAGCCTTTTCTGTTCGGCAACACACAACTTAACGTTGGGCTTTTCTCGGAAACTATAAAAGTGACCGGGCTCAAATTTTATGTGAACGTGACTCATTGTGTTGTGAATAGCAATTTCTTCCTGTCCATCTGATGCCTCATATAATATTCAGAACTGCGAAAGTGACTCGATCGAGCGTTTGCTCTTCTTGTTATTTTTTATTTTCATACAAAGTCGGGTTTTCCCGTGTAACATGCCCCTAATGGCTTTGCCGTGTAACATGCCCCTAATGGCTTTGCCGTGTAACATGCCCCTAATGGCTTTGCCGTGTAACATGCCCCTAATGGCTTTGCCGTGTAACATGCCCCTAATGGCTTTCCTGTGTAACATGCCCCTAATGGCTTTCCCGTGTAACATGCCCCTAATGGCTTTGTCGTGAGGGCGTAAAACTTACATTTTCTCTCACATCCACCATACCATGCATACAGGCGCTGGGCATAAAGTTACTATTGTACCAGCGCTAGCTTCACCTGTCGCATCCTGAACTCAGGTCAAAAATGAGTTACTTCCCTTCGGGTCTTATTCTAGAAACTGGCAATAGCCGTGATGATTATCAGAATGCACCTGTCGGTGCAGGGTATTCCCTCTTTTGGGACTTCCAGAAATCTGAGAACTTTTGGCATTTCTTAAAAGAGATTAAGTCTTGAAATGCATGCAAATTAATTACAAGGCACTTAGAACAGAACATCTGAAAAAAGCAGGGTCAAGCCAGATCCTGTATACTGTACAAAACAATTAGCAATGATAAAGATGAAGCCCCCCGCGGGTTAGGGGGAGTCCCATATTGGTTGGGACGAGAAAGAATTTACCCGATGCTCCCCAGCATGTCGTAAGAGGCGACTAACGGATTCTGTTTCTCCTTTTACCCTTGTTAAGTGTTTCTTGTATAGAATATAGTCAATGTTTGTAAAGATTTTATTCAAGCAGTATGTAAGAAATGTTAAGTCCTTTGTACTGGAAACTTGCATTCTCCCAGTAAGGTAATATATTGTACTACGTTGCAAGCCCCTGGAGCAAATTTTTGATTAGTGCTTTTGTGAACAAGAAACAATTGACAAGTGGCTCTATCCCATCTCCCCCCTTCCCTCCGTCGCGATATAACCTTGAATGGTTGAAAACGACGTTAAACACCAAATAAAGAAAGATGAAGATGAAGATCACTTGAAGTCGTTTTACACCTTCCAAGAAGCAGTTGTTTTTATAATTC
>NC_090257.1:18419437-18451937 GCF_037325665.1 Littorina saxatilis | reverse complement strand
TTGCCAATTTATGGTGGTAGTGGAAAAGTCTAGACCTTTTGCTGCTTTATTTTCCAGACGAAAGTACATGAAGACAGTAATTACAGGTCACTGTATATCCAGTTCTCAAACTAAGGTCAAGTGGTTGAGATACGACCTTTCTTCCGGTGAAACGTAGACGTTAGGCCTTTTCAACAGCCACCTGCAATGCGTTTTTCCATGACCATTTTAGTCCTGGATTCAGCGGGGTTTTTTTTAGCAACAGCTTTTCCTTTTTTTTTCGTTTTACAGCGCCTCCGATCAAAGGTCACCTCCTAAAATAAAATAAAAACAACACTTTCTTTTGTTTCTCTTTGTATATAAATTATTAAAGAATAGTATCCCTCACATGCAATGAAGGGACACTTTGGCTGACCCCAAGGGTGTCCGTTCGTTACAGGTCACCACTCGATTTCGATGTTGTACGCTTGTTAATTGTGATTTGTCGATCTCAATTTTAACTATTATTATTTATTTAAGCTGTTTTATCCAGCTTTAATATAGTTTGCTCTGAACAAAAAGCATGTCCGACTCTATCCCATACGACTTGACCTTTGTACCAAGGTGGCCCTAACTGGGGTGGGAGATTGGGTTGGCATCTATATATATATACGACTTGTGTCTGTCTGTCTGTGTGTGTGTGTGTGTGTGTGTGTGTGTGTGTGTGTGTGTGTGTGTGTGTGTGTGTGTGTGTGTGTGTGTATGTGTGTGTATGTGTGTGTGCGCGCGATTCTCGATGGATCTGCTTCAAATTTGGTGGGCATATTCAGGTACACCCGGGACAGGACACAACCTGGTCGATATTTCAACACGTGCTCTCAGCGCGCAGCGCTGAACCGATTTTGGTTCCACCTCAGCTACCCGTGCCCCCATACCGACACACCAAAGCCAAAGTTTTCGGTGGATCTTTATCAAATTTGGACACCGTATTCAGCTACACCCCGGACACAATATCATCGATGAGATATTTCAACACGTGCTCTCAGCGCGCAGCGCTGAACCGATTTTGGTTTTTCTGTTCATTTCACCATTCCCAGTAACTCTTCCTTATCTTCTCCATGTTTTCAGCGTTTATCTCCCTTCCTTCGTATGGTGCACTATAGTATGAGGGGGCATCTTCGGATATTCCCGGCGTTCTGTTACTATTTTTAGAAGGTCACCGCAGTGTCCAGAACGTAAATTGGACCCGTAAATTATCCTCACTGTAAAAGTGCAAAGGTCGAATCAATTTATAGCCACGCGAAAAATACACTGTCATCTATCTCTCTATATATACGGCTTCTCTGTGTTTGTGTGTGTGTGTGTGTGTGTGTGTGTGTGTGTGTGTGTGTGTGTGTCTCTCTCTATGTGGGCAACACCTGTGGATTGTTCAGTTCTGTTTGTGATGTGGTCTGGCGGCTTTTGTGTAGTTGTACCACTGTACATAAAGGGAAAGTTTGTGTGCGTGCCTGTATGTGTTCTTAATCTAAGACAAATGTCGCCAATGTTTTTACAGAGTGACGTTAAATAAACGATTTATCATCATGTAGTTGTATGTAATGGCCTTCCTTTGAGAAGCCATAACAGTTCAAAAGGGCTTAGAGATAAGCTCTAAATTGCTCAATCCTGTTTGAGTGGAGTTCGCCTCCAAAGGTGATTAACACGGTTACATTCGTCGACAAGGATGGGACTCGATATGGTCAGGAATGGCATTATGGCCACTGAATCATTTTCGTGCTGTTCCCATTCCACGAATCTGGGAGGGACCTAAGCTTGGCGGGTCCATTGTTCGGACCCGGCGAAGCCGGCGTACGGCTCTAAGTACTTCTTCCCGGCGAAGCCGGCTACCCGGCGAAGCGGGTATTCATCTAGTAACAAATATATGGATGCAGTCGCCCTGCAGAAGAAGTTCAATCAGCGATCACAGAATGTAACTTTTATTGTGCATTCTATTTATATGACTTGTACACCAAAAGTTCGACAACTGGTATACTCAGCCAATGAATCTTCTTTAGTTTCATTTATTTGTTTACCTTTTTGTTTCCCCCTCCCCCTTATCTGCGTGTGTATCTGTGTGTGTGTGGGTGTGGGTGTACCTGCGTCAGTGTGTATGTGTGGCTTGTACTACTTTGTCTGCAATCTATACACATCATATCCACACAATCAACCCCACAGGCGTAAACACAAGATGTCTGCAGCGATGTCTGTTCAGCCGTTCATTGCATTCGCTCTTCGATTTCCAGCAGACTCTGTGCAGCATGGTTGACCTCATGTGAACCACACTGGCCGCTCTTGTAGCAGCATTGTGCAGTCACAGTTCCGCATCTATATATATATATATATATACGACTTGTGTCTGTGTGTCTGTGTATCTGTGTATTTGTGTATTCGCCATGCACGGCCAAAGTTCTCGATGGAACTGCTTCAAATTTGGTGGGCTTATTCAGAGAGACCCCGGACACAACCTCATCGATGAGATATTTCAACACGTGCTCTCAGCGCGCAGCGCTGAACCGATTTTGGTTCCACCTCAGCTATTTTGGTTCCACCTCAGCTACCCGGGGCCCCATACCGACACACCAAAGCCAAAGTTCTCGGTGGATCTTTTTCAAATTTGGACACCGTATTCAGCTACACCCCGGACACAATATCATCGATGAGATATTTCAACACGTGCTCTCAGCGCGCAGCGCTGAATCGATTTTGGTTTTTGTGTTCATTTCACCATTATTAGTAACTCTTCCTTATCTTCTCATATTCTCCAGGTTTTCAGCGTTTACCTCCCTTCCTTCGTATGGTGCACTATAGTGTGAGTGGAGCGTCTTCGGATATTCCCGGCGTTCTGTTACTGTTACTATTTTTAGAAGGTCAACGCAGTGTCCAGAACGTAAATTGGACCCGTAAATTATCCTCACTGTAAAAGTGCAAAGGTCGAATCAATTTATAGCCACGCGAAAAATACACTGTCATCTATCTCTCTATAGATACGGCTTCTCTGTGTTTTTGTGTGTGTGTGTGTGTGTGTGTGTGTCTCTATGTGAGCAACACCTGTGCATTGTTCAGTTCTGTTTGTGATGTGGTCTGGCGGCTTTTGTGTCATTTTATGTACTGGCCTTCCTTTGAGAAGCCATAACTTGCTCAGTCCTGTTTCAGTGGAGTTCGCCTCCAAAGGTGATTAACACGGTTACATTCGTCGACAAGGATGGGACTCGATATGGTCAGGAATGGCATTATGGCCACTGAATCATTTTCGTGCTGTTCCCATTCCACGAATCTGGGAGGGACCTAAGCTTGGCGGGTCCATTGTTCGGACCCGCGAAGCCGGCGTACGGCTCTAAGTACTTCTTCCCGGCGAAGCCGGCTACCCGGCGAAGCGGGTATTCATTCTAGTCTATATATATGTATGCACTGTCAGTTTTGGTCAGTGAGTTTTGCGGCGTCTGCCATCCACAACGTGAAAATTGTTTTTCTTTATTTCTTTTTTTTCTTTTGTTTGTTTATTTGTTTGTTTGTTTGTTGTTGTTGTTTGTTGTTGTTGTTGTTGTTGTTGTTGTTGTTGTTGTTGTTGTTGTTGTTGTTGTTGTTTGTAACAGCCTATGAAAATATACAAATGCAGCTTTGTGGATATTTTTTTCTGTCTGTCTTTTTTTCTTTCTTCAATCTTTCTTTCTTAATGGTTACTTTTTGTATTTATTTGTCAGATCATCTATTAATTTATTTGAACTGTTATCGTGTTCAGTCTCTTGGTGTACATGTGAAGTTGTTGTTGTTGTTGTTGTTGTTGTTGTTGTTGTTGTTGTTGTTGTTGTTGTTGTTGTTGTTGTTGTTGTTGTTGTTGTTGAACGATGGAGCTTCAGAGCTATCGATGCCTAAACTGTGCATTTTACAGCTTGTTACCCAGTTGAACATACATGACATTGAAGTGCGCAGTTTACTCGTTTAACATTTGTGGAGGTGTCAGTTTAAAAAAAATTTCGCTGGACTAATATCATTAAAACTGCGGACACTAAAGCAGTACTGTGCACTTAATCCCTCAAAACTAATTTTACGTTAGTCGGGTTGACAGGTAATGAAGTTGAAAGCGCGAAAGGACTGGACAATGGTTCTGCTTTATTCGCTCAACTTAGTGTTTGAAATGAACTCACACAGACGCACGCACGGACGCATACACGGACGCACACACACACACACACACACACATGCATACACACACACACACATGCATACACACACACACACACACACACACACACATGCATACACACACACACACACACACATACACATGTATACACACACACACATACACACACATACACAAACACACACACACACACACACACACACACACACACCATATACATTTTCTTATAGGTACTCATAATTATTGTTATTCATTTATTCAATAGTCTTCTGGATGGCTTTTGCTGGGTCTTCGAAAGGGTTCTTCGTTGTCGAAAATGCCGTAGTTATCTTACTAACAACCGTCACAGAATGACTCTGACAAGCATCTTGCAGTAGAAACCAAACCTAGCGGTAACCCCAAAACATGGTAATCCAAGAAAATTGGTTGATTAAAATCAACATGGCCGAAGCAATGTTTTCATAAAAGAAGCGGTATTGTACGGGCACATGTTGTGTTTGGGTTACATGTGTTGCAGAGTATTTGAAAATACGTAGTCATAAAAACATGCAAAGAAGAGTGTTGTGAATATAGTCAAGTGAATAAATTGACTACTTATGTATCACACTAGTTTTACTGCTACAGCAGTCCCTCTCATGAACGGACACCCTAGGGCCAGTGCAAACCTGTTCGTACCTTGCAGGTGGCCGGTCACGGGAGAGGTCCCCCCCCCCCCCCCCCATCACACACACTCAGACACATTGACGGACTGAGTGAGTCTTTGCTACGGGTGAAGCGGCCATCAAAAAACGCTCGCTCACACCCACTGCACCACCGCGCGAGCAAGCCCAAGCCTCGCACTATGTAGATGTATATGGAAAGCCGTTTGGCTCATAACCATTACACGCGTAATAAAAAATAAATACACGCGTAATAAATGATTAATACGCGTGTAATAAATGATTAATGCGCGTGTAATTTATCTTTTTTCTTATGCTATGGAATAGCATAATGATTAAATACACGTGTAATAAATATTTCATACGCGTGTAAGAAATGATTATTACGCGTGTATTAATTATTTCTTACACGCGCATGAAATATTTATTACGCGTGTATTAAATATTTTTTACACGCGCATGAAATGATTATTACGCGTGTATTAATTATTTCTTACACGCGCATAAAATATTTATTACGCGTGTATTAAATATTTCTTACACGCGCATGAAATATTTATTACGCGTGTATTTAATCATTTCGTACACGTGTATGACATTTTTATTCCACGTGCATTTAATCATTTCTTACACGCGTATAAACTATTTCCTGCATGTGTATTTAATCATTTCTTACACGTGCATGAAATATTTATTACACGCGTATTTAATCATTTCTTACACGCGCATGAAATAGTTATTACACGCGTATTTAATCATTTCTTACACGCGTAAAAAATGATTATTACACGCGCATTAATCATTTATTACACGCGTATTAATCATTTATTACGCGTGTATTTATTTTTTATTACGCGTGTAATGGTTATGAGCCAAACGGCTTTCCATAGATGTATGTCACTGTGCGCGTGTGTGTGCGATGCGTTATCGATAGCTCGACCATCGTTCCATTGATTTCTGTTGCTGTCGCTGTTGTCGGCGTTGCTATCCCCAGCAAGGACAGTACAACTACATTTCGGCTCGTGCCGTTTCAGGTTTTGGTGCTGTGTGTGTGTGTTAGCTAATGTAGTAGATTTGAGAGCTGGAGATACTACGCTGTGCTGGGATTGTGAAAGATGGAGATTTAGTGTTGTTGCTGGTCGTGGTGGTGGTGATATTACTGCTGATGTGGTCAGGATGTGAATTCTTCGTGGATTATGAGTGTGGAAAAATGAAGCGATCGGGTAGATGTGGAAGCTATGCTGTCGTCAGTGTTTGTGAGTTGAGGCCCGTTGTTGACAAAAATTGAATCTCCGTTTGGGACGATCCGATACCCATTCCAACACATCCTCTTAGAGGTCTTGAGCTTGAATTTAATACTCGAGATTTGATATTCAGTGCTTGATGAGTTGAAATGTCATTCTGGTCTAGCTCTAAACGGGTAGAATCGATTATTTTCCTGGGAAATGTCCAATATATTGCGTGGCCTTGCAATATCTCGGCCAGCATAGACTGTAGCAACGCAATAGGTCATCTTAGTTCACGCCAAGCTGTTTATCGTATTTGTAGGTCTTTCTATATAGTAATGTAAAAGATTGAGATTATCACATTTGCCGTTGAGTATCGCCGTTTTTGCAACTGGGTGTCTTTTGGTAATACCTGGTTACCAGGAAATCACCCGCATTGGAAGCTGCTGTGCATTGTGACAAAATGCATGCTGTGTGAGAGATACGTAAATGCACGTGCGATACTGACATTAGAATCATCTGTCTCTACAGGACGACTGTACACTAGCTATTGGGTTCTCTCGTTTTCTCTCGTTTTTATGAACATCACTTCTTGGCTGTGGGATATCAGTTTGATATCTTACTCTCATTTGCATACATACACAGAAGCTGCAACGGGGGTTATCTGAGTTCAGGCAGCGAGTCAGCCAGCCATTCGGAATG
Organism: Littorina saxatilis; assembly: GCF_037325665.1. Lineage (NCBI taxonomy): Eukaryota > Metazoa > Mollusca > Gastropoda > Littorinimorpha > Littorinidae > Littorina > Littorina saxatilis. The sequence continues at coordinate 18,445,209 of NC_090257.1, read as the reverse complement.
CCTCTTACATATTCGCATCTCTCGATCGTGATTACAATAATCGTGTCTCTGCGAACATTGTGTTTATTGAGTTAAAGGCACAGTCAGCCTCCCGTAAACCATCACAGACACTGTCAGGCTTTTACACATAGTACAAACACCCTTTCATTTAAACACTCACCGCTTGAGAACATCCTAGGTGCCCTCCGTAGGCTAAAGAGCGAGCAAGTTTCAAATAATTCCTTGTTGCGTGATTTATCTTACCCCTGAGCCATCGTGAACCCGTGTGATCCAGTTTCCTTATTTTGAGTGATCGACAAGAAGAAGAAGAAGTTTCCTTATTTTCACAATTTAGTCGTCAGTTTGTGATTTCAATGCGACTCGCTGTAAGCTTATCTGCAATAGAACGTTATTGTGTACCTCTGAATCTATAACGCAACAAACGGCTGCAAGTCACACGAACTAGAGCGGTGGCGGTTGACCGTTCAGAGGAACTGGCGCAATGCAGAACCGTCGTTTGCTACGAGAAAGACGTTTTGCGTGACACGTTTCCGGGCTTTTCTTTTTTCAAACTTTCAAAACTTCGAATTGTAGTGATCTCATCTTGATGAAAAAAGAATTCTTTTATGATTTAAGAATGCTTGAAGCTGTCAGTTTATTATTTAGATTTTAAAAGTTAGGTCTTGCATCTGATTGTCCGTTCGGAAAGTCCACGAAAATAAATGCTTTGAAAATGTCTCACTCTCGACAGAAAGCAGCCAGGATGTTCCCGTTCGGTGAGCGTTCAAATGGAAGTATGCTTGCACTGTATGTAGAGGCTCGGGGAGCTCAGTTATGGTTTACGGGAGGCTTACTGTGCCTTTAATATTCCGGTAATTATCATGGACCCCTGTGTTTTGGGATGCCAGGCATTTATTTGGCTTGATATTATACTGACGTGTAGTTGGCTGTCTGATTATTGCAATTAGTAGCCGCTTTCGTGTTATTTGTTTGATTGTTTTTGGCCTTTACGATTCATTTCCTCGATTTCTGTCATTTTTCGAGAACTTTTCGTGAGGTGGAACGTGTCACTGTGAGTTTTATTTTCTTTCCTGTTTTATATTACTTCCATCATGTTTTTCCTCCTGTATCTTTACTTCTGCGGCAGGATTAGTGATCAGCTCTTATCTTGCTTAGCGGGTCTCGTTTGAGCAAAACAGAACATTTAGAGCGTGTATCAGGGGCCCTCCCATCCTGAACTCAGGTCTGGATCTGGATCTGGATAACCCGCCTGGGTTGGTGGTTGGCGGGTAAAATGAGTTACTTCCCTTCGGGTCTCATTTATTGCCTTTGTTTTCCTTCTCTGGAGAGGAAATCGATTTTTTTTATTTTACATATTTAGAGCTTTTCGTAATGTGTTATTGATATAAGCAGATTCGCGATCGTCGATAATGATTTTTCACGGTGTTGTGTAATTTTTAAATTACAAAGGAATTGTTATGTAAGACAGTTTCAAGTGAGCTATCTTTCGCGGATGTATTTGCTGTGCAAACAACTCTAAATATGGCAATAGTGTCACGTGATAATCAACTTTGTCACGTGATCATAACAAAATGGCTACGGAACTGACGAAATTTTTTCCGTAACCAGTTGGGAGTGATGCAACAATATCACGGTCTCCCTCCCACAGCAGTCTCAAAATTTCGACTTGTTTTGACCTTTGAACGATGTCTTTATCATAACTGTGAAGAACAGATTGGAGATCACTGTCGAAGTCGGCCATTCTACAATCACGTTCGTCTTTCGTCTTTTGATCAGAAACATTAGCGAACAATATATGGGAGATAACTCTGCATTATTGTTTTGATAGATTTCGGCTTTTAGACACTTTCTTTCCCTGTACCCCGCGTAGTAATTATCCATCCTGTCAGAGAGACATGAGCGATAGCGTGGACCGATGATTATCAGAATGGGGCCCTCCAGGATAGAAGACCTTGTGTGAAAAGGCCGAAAAAAAGCAAGCTATAGTTTGTTTAATCAGATGAGGCTTGTGCAGTGTCTGCTTCTTGCCTTGGACTTTCTTTCTTTCTTTCTTTCTTTCTTTCTTTCTTTCTTTCTTTCTTTCTTTCTTTCTTTCTTTCTTTTATGTTTTAATCAAATTGATGAACACCTTTTGTCTTTCTTGATTTTTTCATTAAAATTCTCTTCCTCGCGTTCATTCACTTGAATTCAATTCTTCAGAGTCATTTTATTTTTCAACGTCGAACGCACAGTTCCATGGCTACTTACCGCGCAATTTCTCTTCTGAAAATATGGTCATGTTATTAATCGATGTACTTTGTTGTTGTTGTCTCGGGCACCAGTACCGGCGACAATTAGAATTGCAGAGTTTCAGTCTGGGCTCGCCGAGACTAATCCTTCTACATTCCAAAAAAGAGACTGGCGTCGGTTGGGGTTAAGGGGAGATTTGAAATTTAAAATGTGAAATGTAGGTCCATTCTGGTTCAAAGCTTAAATTCCTTGACCCTTAACACCACCGCGGATACCCCCCGCGGGTTAGGGGGAAGAATTTACCCGATGCTCCCCAGCATGTCGTAAGAGGCGACTAACGGATTCTGTTTCTCCTTTTACCCTTGTTAAGTGTTTCTTGTATAGAATATAGTCAATTTTTGTAAAGATTTTAGTCAAGCAGTATGTAAGAAATGGTATGTCCTTTGTATTGGAAACTTGCATTCTCCCAGTAAGGTCATATATTGTACTACGTTGCAAGCCCCTGGAGCAAAATTTTGATTAGTGCTTTTGTGAACAAGAAACAATTGACAAGTGGCTCTATCCCATCTCCCCCCTTTCCCCGTCGCGATATAACCTTCGTGGTTGAAAACGACGTTTAAACACCAAATAAAGAAAAGAAACCACCGCGGATCTGACCAGGCTTTTACACGGTATAAGAGCATCCCTCAACTTGAACGAATGCCCAACAGCTACAGTCTGACTGCTTTCGTGTGCAGGATGGGAATTGTTTTCATCAATTGATTTTTTAAGTGACACCTATGTCAATCTGCCAAATTAATTCAGCACAAAAATCCCACTCCACGCAGAATGCAGCCATGCTATTGATTTTTGGTATTTGTCTAAGTGAAAGGGTGCTCTTGAAAGCTAGGTAAAATCTGTGGCGGTGAAAATGTTCGCGGACGCGAGAAGGACAGTAACTTTAAACTTAAATTCTTCAAATCATATTGCATTCGCTATATTAAGAAAAGGCCGATTATGTACCGGCTAACCTCCTCCCACCCAGGAAGGTAATCGCGTTAGCGAGGCCATTTTTTCTTTCACGGCTGCCTTTGTTTGATAATTTTTGCATGCAGCATTCTATCTAAATGGTAATTTGGACGGCATATTTCTTTGAAGGAAGGTGTTGTTTTGATGTTTCCTCTTAAAGCAGCGACAACAAGAGAAGATTATGTAGTAACCTGATTTACCAAATTAACATCGATTAATGTTCTGTACTTTGTAGATTGAGGGAACTGATCATAAACGGTTTTTAAAAAAAACCACGAAATTCTGTTAGAGTTTTTTGTCACTCGAACTACGTATGTACTTATCACACCTAAAATAACTGTTTCTTACATTAATAGAGTTGGCAGTAAGAATTGTTATAAGATAGTGTCTCGAGTCTAATCTGAATTAGACGTGAAAGACGTCGGAAGGGTGTGGGGGGTGGGGGGGGTGGGGTGGGGACAGAGAGAGAGACAGAGAGAGAGATACTTCTTTCTGTTGATTTGTCTTTATGGAAGCGTTCTTTTGCAATGTATCTTCTAACATTTAATTTTTTCCATGACTGTCGCCCACGGGCAAGTAGCAAACATGATTGAGAGTGACAACAAACATCTTGTTGTAACACATATTTTACACAGGTCGTGTCAAACTCGACTACCGGAGGAATTATTTCTGTACCTTTGACGTGTTACACCATTTTTCTTACCCAGTACCTTGTTGAGCCTATTTTTCAAACCAAGCAGCGAAAGATGTGTATTGTGTTCTTTAGAACCCCATATTAAGACCCCCATTTTTGAGACCTTGTATTTTTAGAGAGTATTTGTTAATAACCTATTTAAATTAACCCCCTTTAAGTTTTAAGACTCCCTCTTCTTTAACGCTTGATTTTCTCAGATTGTTTTAAAGGAACATCTGGTGTAATAATATGCTTTGTTGTGCAATATTCTGTGTCCAGCAATAACAGAAGCTGTGTGGAAAAAACAGTGTAGCAAGGACTTGGGTGTGAAAACCAGCGTAACGGGTCAACGTTGAGGTGCTTTTACCTTTTTCTGAGCTAGCGGGGACGATCAAGAAAAACTCAGAGACATGCTACAGAATCAGGAAGAGATAGGAAAGTGTTCTTTCAGGTAAAACCGGATCGATAGTGTATTCTCCTTGCCGAGTCTGTCGCCCGTTTAGCCACTCAGATACTGAAGTGTTGTTGTTTCTCTTTCATACTAAGGGGTGCAGTGTTGTAAGTGTCCATACCATACCTTACACTGTGCCCTTTCCACTTTGCCACACTTTGCCTCCATATCTCTTTTCTTCCATCTCCACCCCAACCTCTCTCTCTCCCCTCCACCCAAACCTCTCTCTCTCCCCTCCACCCCAACCTTTCTCTCTCCCCTCCACCCAAACCCCTCTCTCTCCCCTCCACCCAAACCTCTCTCTCTCTCCCCTCCACCCAAACCTCTCTCTCTCCCCTCCACCCCAACCTTTCTCTCTCCCCTCCACCCAAACCCCTCTCTCTCCCCTCCACCCAAACCTCTCTCTCTCCCCTCCACCCCAACCTTTCTCTCTCCCCTCCACCCAAACCCCTCTCTCTCCCCTCCACCCAAACCTCTCTCTCTCTCCCCTCCACCCAAACCTCTCTCTCTCTCTCTCCCCTTCACCCAAACCTCTCTCTCTCCCCTCCACCCCAACCTCTCTCTCTCTCCCCTCCACCCAAACCTCTCTCTCTCCCCCCCACCCAAACCTCTCTCTCTCCCCTCCACCCCAACCTCTCTCTCTCCCCTCCACCCCAACCTCTCTCTCCCCTCCACCCAAACCTCTCTCTCTCCCCTCCACCCAAACCTCTCTCTCTCCCCTCCACCCCAACCTCTCTCTCTCCCCTCCACCCCAACCTCTCTCTCTCCCCTCCACCCCAACCTCTCTCTCTCCCCTCCACCCCAACCTCTCTCTCTCCCCTCCACCCCAACCTCTCTCTCTCCCCTCCACCCAAACCTCTCTCTCTCCCCTCCACCCAAACCTCTCTCTCTCTCGCCTCCACCCAAACCTCTCTCTCTCCCCTCCACCCCAACCTCTCTCTCTCCCCTCCACCCCAACCTCTCTCTCTCCCCTCCACCCCAACCTCTCTCTCTCCCCTCCACCCAAACCTCTCTCTCGCCTCCACCCAAACCTCTCTCTCCCCTCCACCCCAACCTCTCTCTCTCCCCTCCACCCCAACCTCTCTCCCCTCCCCCCCCTCTCTCTCTCTCTCTCTGACTCTCTCTCTCCGACTACCGCCCCCCTCTCCCCGGCCCTCTCCCCCTCTCCCCGGCCCTCTCCCCCCCCCTCTCTCTCTCTCTCTCTCTCTCTCTCTCTCTCTCTCTTATGGGAAACCAGTCGCGTATCTCAAGATAAGGAAATTAACGGTTTTGGTAAAAAGTTGTTGGATTTGTGTGTATGTTATGATTTTGAGTTGATGAATGGAAGTGCTCGAGGAGATGATCAGGGTAAATTTACATATTTGTCTGTGCACGGTTTTAGTGTTATAGATTATTTTCTCGCCAGTTTTGATTTTTCAGATTTTGTTCACAGAATGATTGTAGCCGATCGAATCGAGTCTGACCATATGCCACTCGAAATGGTGTGTAAATGCCAGGTTGCAGAAGAAAGGTTGAAAAAAAACCGAAATTGTGTGAAATTTGAAAAGTTTTTTTGGAGTAAAGAAAAGGTTCTGCAATTTACAAATTGTGTTTTATCTGAAGAGTTTATTGAAAATGTGAATGACGCACAGGCAATGATTGATGAATGTCCAGAAAGATCTCTTGATATGTTTACTGATGCTGTTTTGATTGCGGCAGATTGCATGAAAAGGGTCATTATTCAAGGGGGGCAATCCAAAACACAAACAGCAGTATGGTTCGACAAAGAATGCCATATCAAACGAAAAGAAGTGAGAAAATGTTTAAGACACTTCCGACACACTAATTTTAAGGAAGATTATGGTCTGTATGAAGAACAGCGTAAAGAGTACAATGGTTTGAAGAATGTAAAGAGGAATCAAGAAAAGAAAGCATCCTTAGATGCTTTGCTTGATTCAATGCAAAGCCCAAAAAACTTTTGGGCTGAAATTCGCAGGCATAGAACGAAGAGAAGGATAATGAATTGTATTGAGAAGGAAGATTGGTTGAAGCATTTTGAAGGAGTATTCAATGAAGGAGTTGACATAAATGCGGAGGAGGATGTATGTGCTACCGCAGACGGTGTTTTTAATGACATGTTGGATGCAGAAATTACTGGAGCCGAAATACGAAAAGCGATTAAACATTTGAAAACAGGAAAAGCAGCAGGCCCAGACAGTATTTTGGCAGAAATGATAAAAACAGTTGAAAATGAGATGTTGCCATTTTTGAAAAAATATTTTAATTATTTGTTTTCTAAAGGACACTTCCCGCTCCAATGGACGAAGGCGACTATTATTCCCTTATATAAGAAAGGAGACAGAAATAATCCGGATAATTACCGAGGCATATCACTTCTGAGCATTTTGAGCAAAGTATTTACCCAAGTTATTAATAACAGACTGGTTCTGTGGTCGGAAGAAAACTCCGTTTTGAACGATGTACAAGCTGGTTTCAGAAAGGGACGTTCCACCACAGATCATATTTTCACTCTGCATGCCGCCATTGAGAAACATCTGTTAAAACGATCTAAGTTGTATGTTGGTTTTATAGATTTTAGAAAGGCTTACGATACTGTTAACCGCTCTGTGTTGTGGTCCGTGTTGATGAGATCAGGTGTCAGCGGAAGAATGTTAAGAATGATAAGAGCTATGTATGCCACAGTTGAAGCACGTGTCCTTTCCAGTGAGGGTTATACGGACTATTTCGAATGTCTACAAGGGCTGAAACAAGGTTGTGTTATGAGCCCAATGCTGTTTTCTTTGTTAATCAATGAGTTGGCGAACGAAATTATTGAAAAGGGCAAACATGGTGTGTCCCTCGGTCCGACGGAACTTGAACTTTTTTTGCTATTGTTTGCTGACGATCTCACTTTGATAGCATCCACTGTTATTGGATTACAGAACCAGTTAAACGTTTTATGTACTGCAATGCAACGTCTGTGTCTTAGAGTAAATCTAGATAAATCAAAAATAATAGTTTTCAGAAAAGGCGGATTTCTAAGTGCAAGAGAAAAATGGATTTTTGATGGGAATCAGTTGGAAGTTGTAAATTCGTATAAATATCTTGGCCTTACCTTTTCAACAAGACATAGTTATGGCGTCGCAATTGAAGACGCAGCAACAAGAGCAAAGCGAAGCACGATCGAAATTTTGAATACTTTAAAGAACATGGGTTGTAACTCATTTGATGTATTTTTTAAGTTATTTGATGCGCAAGTATTGCCAGTATTAACATATGGAGCCGAAATTTGGGGTTATGAGAAGTATGACCAATTGGAACGTGTTCATTTATTTGCATGTAAACGGTTTCTGCACGTAGTAGATAAAACTCCCAATGATGTTGTGTATGGTGAATTGGGTAGGTATCCTCTTTGGGTGACAACAGTCACAAGGTTGATTAAATATTGGTTACGGTTATTGAGACAGCCAGACAATTTTTATTCAAAGAAGGCATACAAAATGTTGTTCAACCTCCACGAAAAAGGTGGTACCACATGGGTAACGCATGTAAAGGCAGTTCTGTGTGAAAATGGATTTTACCAAGTTTGGATGTTTGGATGTGGAAACGAGAGGGTGTTTTTTGCAGAACTGAAGGAGAGGCTCTGCAGTTCCTTCTGCCATGATTGGCGTAATCATTTGGACTCGAGTGAGCGCCTATCACTGTATGGAAATTATAAAGCCTGTTTTGAAAAAGAACGTTATGTGGGCATTTTATGGAAAGATGTGTACAGAAATGTCATCGCTCAATTTAGAATGGGCGTTTCACAGATAAATATCCACAGATATCGCTTCCAAAATTCAACAGAAAACAAGTGTTGTCCCTTTTGTGAAGATAAATTAGAGACCGAAATCCATTTTTTGTTTGAATGCCAAACATATTGTGAGCTAAGAATAAAGTATTTAGCACAGTTTTTAAGTGTTGGTGATCAGTTGGGCAGTATGACTGCAATGTTTAAAAAACAAGACACAGAAACAATTGTAGATTTAGCAAAGTTTTTGTTTTTTGCATTTCAGTTAAGACTGTCAATGTTAAATAGTAATGAGGATTAATTGTCGCTGAAGGTTTTGTTGTTGCTGTATTTATTGTTCGGTTGTATGTATATATTAGGCAGCATTGATGTGCAAGATTATAGATAGAGGAAAGCTTGGAACAAACCACTGTGTATTTTGCATACGTTTCAATATCATGTTTTCTATTTTTTCCTGTGATTCATGTGTACCCCCCCCCCCCCCCATTGAAAGGGGCTGTAGGCCCATATTCAATTAAACTGTGTCAGTGTCAGTGTCAGTGTCAGTGTCTCTCTCTCTCTCTCTCTCTCTCTCTCTCTCTTTCACTCTGGAATTTACGCAAGAAAATTCGGGACTTTGGGAATGTAACGTACCCTGTTATTTGAAATACCGGGTGCCCCAAAATAGCCTGTAGATAAATATTTTAAACCCAAAATGGAGATTAAACGTAACGTGTTACTTGAAATACCAGGTTTCCCAAATAGCCTGTGCTTAATGATATTAAACCCAAACGCAAAACAAGAAGAAAAAAAATCATAATTAAAAAAAAAAAAAAAAAAATTAAAATCGAAAAAAGGAAAAACAAAGGATTAGAATTTGAGATGAAACCCGTTTATTCCTGGTCCAATCATGAAGTACGTCATAGCGTCCGAAATTGAATATCAGGTGACAGATAGTGAGAATAGAAAAGGAAGAAGCGATTCAATGATATTTTATTTATTCTGAGTACAACATATGATACTATCGGGACGCTTCAGGAGAGCACTTTCACATTATTGTGAATAGAAAAAATTCTTGATCATGATTTGGAGTTAATGAGAAAACAATCAAAGCAAAGGCCATTAAACCTTGTGGAACTTTCAACCACTGATTGCGATGGTTATGTAATACAGTTCAAACATGAAAAGTGACAATGACCGTGCTTTATCGAAAATAAAATGTTCAATGATAAAGCCACACTTTGTAAAAGAGCGATTTGAAACTGAGTAAAAGACAATCTGTGTGGGTACATTTTTTTTTCATCAAAGATCGTTAATACAAGAATGCTAATCCGTAATCTGGACCTTAGCAAGGAGTTTAAAATGTACACTAAGATTTTTGGTAACTGGACATTATTGTCCATGAGTACACGGTATTTTTGAGTGCGGAGAAGTACTCGAAATAGTGTTCATAGTGAAGATGAAAATGACTGTAATTTATCAAACTTAAAGTTTTTAAGGGTAAAGCAACAGAACAATGTGAAACCAATGTGTCTCTGAATATCATTGGAGCTGAACAAGGAATTGCTCTGTTGTTTAATGCAAGGCCAGCAAAGTAAATCTTTGTGAGCACTACACGTCCACACGTTGCTTGAATAAGTGAAAAAGAGGTTGCATGTTGCGGAACTGGTCATTATTCGGACCACTGGTCATCGTTTAGAGGTGATGATTAAGACAGACTTGCCAGGCTGGTCACGCGGTGATTGTTATTGTCTGGTCCGTCTGGGTCGATACTGCGACTTGAGTTTGAAATGCTGAAAGGCAAGATGTGAGACTGTAAGTAAGTAGGACAATATGATCCAGACACCCTCCTCCGCACCCTCCCCCAATTATCCCCCCCACCCACCACCACCACCACCACCACCTATTTCATAGCGGCAAATGATCATGAAGTTCGATGCATCTCTTTTCATCATCCTGACCTCAGGTCAAAACAAGAAAATTGGTTGATTAAAATCAACATGGTCGAAGCAATGGTTTCATAAAAGAAGCGGTATTGTACGGGCACATGTTGAATTTGGGTTACATGTGTTGCAGAGTATTTGAAAATTCGTAGGCATGAAAACATGCAAAGAAGAGTGATAGGTCCCTGTTGTGAATATAGTCAAGTGGATAAATTGATTACTTATGTATCACACTAGTTTTGCTGTTACAGCAGTCCCTCTCATGAACGGACATCCTTGGGCCAGTGCAAACCTGTCCGTACATTGCAGGTGGCCGGTCACGGGAGAGCCCCCCCGCCCCTCCCCATCACACACACTCAGGCACACGGACTGAGTGAGCCTTTGCTACTGGTGAACGAGCTCTACTTGTCCTAAAACAATAAGGTCAAACTACTACAACTTATAACTGAAACGAAAAAAAAACTGTCCTGTAAATATGACGTTAAATCAACAGTGTCAGAAAAAGAGAGATAAAAGAAATCCTCAAATTCCTGAGGATACAGGCACCCCATGAAAGCAGCCACGAACATACTCACAGAGGCACACATGCTTGTGCAGATACTTTGCAAAAATATGAATTGAAAACCTGCATATGTGGTATTTTTGTGTGTGTGTGTGTGGCTTTATTGAATACTTTAGGCAGTGACTTTTCCCTGTCCAGTTTTCTCTTTCGTCTCTCTTACCCCTCGCTTACCCACCCCCACCCCTTACCCTCCACTCCCTTCACCCAGCCCCGACAGCACAAATTTCTAATCTGCAAGGCAGAGTACACATTTTCTGAAAGGAAGACTACTCCTCTTCAATTATATCCAGAGATCTTCCATCTTTCTCCACCATAAGCCAAGTGGTCGAGTCTTATACCCCCTTTCCACACAGCCGTTCTAGGTCCCGTTCCCGTACCGACCAAGGAACGGTGCGGGCACGGGAGGGATCGGGAGAGAAACGCAATGAACGTAACTGATCGTTAACGGAACTGCTTTGAACGGTAGGGACGGCTGAGTTTGGGCTACATGTTCAAATTTTTAGCCGTTCCCCTCCCGATCAGAATGAACAGTAATGGAACCTCAACCCATCGGTAACGGAACGCTTGGATCGTTAAAGGAACTTAAAACAACGGTAACGCAACGGTAGCGCTCTCACACACTGAGTTGTCATACCATTCATCCGTTCTTGGTCCCGTTCCCTTACCGACCAAGGACGGCTGCCACTATGGTCAGACTAACAGACGCTGCTGAAAGATGCCAAAAACGGCCGTTTGCGCAGCGTTCCATTGTTGTGGCAGCCGTCCTTGGTTGGTACGGAAACGGGACCTAGAACGGCTGTGTGGAATGGGGGTATAACTTTTGACACCGACAAACTGAAGAATGAACAGATCTATGAGGTAACCGTCTCAATGGTCCAGGCTCAGGAAACAAAGAGTATGTATGGTCTGGGGCGATTGTAGCTTCCCTTCTTCGTGTTCGATAGACAAGGACAATAAATAGTAGAGCATAGTGCAATTTCATGTTGGCATCTTCTCCACTGAAAGCTATAACCCAAAGACTGAAGACCAAAGTGCTTACCCGACTTCTAACCCGAATCACCCCCCTCCTGCTGGGTACACGTGCACTCAAGTTAACCTCTGCTTTGACCTGTGTGCCAGGAGTCGGATGAGAGAGAGAGAGAGAGACAGAGAGAGCGCGCGAGAGCGAGAGCGAGAGAGAGAGAGAGAGAGAGAGAGACACACACACACACACACACACACACACACACACAGACAGAGACAGACATAGAAAGACAGAAGCGGAGAGACTCAGAGGGAGACACAGACAAAGACATACATACAGAGAGAGAGAGAAAAAAAACCTGTAAAAAGTCCGGCCTTTGTCGAAGATAGCTTTAACTAAAATGTCAATCAATTTGGTTAAAAAATGAGGGCGTGACAGCGCTGCCTCAACTTTTACAAAAAGCCGGATATGACGTCATCAAATACAATTATCGTAAAAAAGAAACAAGTCGCGTAAGGCGAAATTACTACATTTAGTCAAGCTGTGGAACTCACAGAATGAAACTGAACGTAGTCCGCCGCTAGTGCAAAAGGCAGTGAAAGTGACGAGCCTGTTTGGCGCGGTAGCGGTAACGCTGTGCTTCATAGCACGCTTTACTGCACCTCTCTTCGTTTTAACTTTCTGAGAGTGTTTTTAATCCAAACATATCATATCTATATGTTTTTGGAATCAGGAACCGACAAGGAATAAGATGAAAGTGTTTTTAAATTGATTTCGAAAATTTAATTTTGATCATAATTTTTTATATTTTTTAATTTTCAGAGCTTGTTTTTAATCCAAATATAACATATTTATATGTTTTTGGAATCAGGAAATGATGAAGAATAAGATGAACGTAAATTTGGATCGTTTTATAAAAAAAGTTTTTTTCTTTTACAATTTTCAGATTTTTAATGACCAAAGTCATTAATTAATTTTTAAGCCACCAAGCTGAAATGCAATACCGAAGTCCGGCCTTTGTCGAAGATTGCTTGGCCAAAATTTCAATCAATTTGATTGAAAAATGAGGGTGTGACAGTGCCGCCTCAACTTTTACAAAAAGCCGGATATGACGTCACTAAAGACATTTATCGAAAAAAAGAAAAAAATGTCCGGGGATATCATTCCCAGGAACTCTCATGTCAAATTTCATAAAGATCGGTCCAGTAGTTTACTCTGAATCGCTCTACACACACACACACGCACACACACACACATACACACACACATACACCACGACCCTCGTCTCGATTCCCCCCTCAATGTTAAAACATTTAGTCATAACTTGACTAAATGTAAAAATGGTCTGGGGATATTATACTCAGGATATCTCATGTGAAGTTTCATAATAATCAGTGTAGTAGTTTCCTCGGAAACGCTCTACACATACACACGCACACACACACACACACACACACACACACACACACACACACACACACACACACACACATACACCACGACCCTCTTCTCGATTCCCCGTTCATGTTAAAACATTTAGTCAAAACTTGACTAAATGTAAAAAGGAGTGCTTTCAAAAAGAAAAAAGTTTATTGCAAGAAACATTTGTGACAGAAAGACTGCGTTAAAAGATACTTTCCGCGAAGTGTACGGTGTCCATTTACCGGAGTTCTAGAATCTATTTCCTTTCATCATCTAAATCATGTTCTCTCAAGACATATGGGTTTTTTGAAAAAAAAATGAAAGGACATTTCTTCTGTCCTGGGTGTGTAATATTCTCTGTAGTCGAGCGCCAAATTTGTCACATAGTTTGTGAGATAGTTTAACGAATTGAAATCCACATGTTTCCATATCTGGAACAAAGACGAAGCTTACAAATTGCTGATAGGGCACACGACACGTATTTTTACCGAGCATTGTATTCAAGAGTTTAACAGTTACCACGCAAAATGACGCCACCTCCCCCACCCCCTCCCTTCCCTTATTAATGTTCAGGCCAGGACAGGTGACAAGCATTAATCGAGAAATCCATACTGCACATAATTGTTAGCCGTCGTCGATAATGCGTCTGGACTTCCTGACATTTTCGCTCCCGCAGACTTTTATAACCTCTTCTGGGCCCCGTCATGTTGACAGCTGCGCCGGAATCTGCCGGAAAGAGCCGACGGACGACCGCGGAAATTGATTTATGCAGCGATGTCTTATTTGGTATTCAGTTGTGTCACTTGCTAGAACTAAACTTGAAAGATGGCTGTCTCAGTGTCTGATGCTGACTTGAGTACCAGAATCTGAATTTGATTTGAAGGGGATAGTTCAACAGTCGACGTGTGATGTAGAACTTAAGCTTGGGAGGATATGGGGATGGCAGTGTTAGCTTTTGTTTTTGTTGTTGTTTCTTGAATGAAGAACAGAATGAAAAATCGTTCTTTTTGGAAGTAAAGATTCTTGAAATGAATAAATTCCGTGTTAGCGTGCAAACCAATGTGTATACTCACGTTTAATTTTAAATGAAGAACTTCAATGACCTATTTGTGAACCCGGTGATGCAGCAGACTGACTTTTCTTTGAATAAAAAAAACGCTAAGAACATTTTTGGCGTATGGTTTGGATTTGAAAGTCACATAAGCAACTTACGTAACAGAACGTAGCTTGCAGCGATTGGTGGCTCTTTTGCTTTTAAGTTTAGAAGATGGATCTGTAGTTATTCTCTCGAAATCGGAGTATGGCTGCCTAAATGGGAGAGGGGGGGGGGGCACTGAGTCATTCACATAATTTAAACACGCTCGTGCCAAAACATAACTGGGCGTGGGAGTTATCTGCTCATAAACGCAGATTAAAGAAGAAGCAAAAAGGTGCACGTAGAGCAACGGAATTATGCCATATTTCTTGTTGACAGTTCTACTCTGTATCTTCCATTTTCATCTATTTTCTATTTCGCCTTCTTCCCCCCCCCCCCCCCTCCCTCCCCTCCCCTCCCACCCCTCCCGATGTTCGCCTCCTTCTCCTTCCCCCTCCTTTTATCTTATGACAGTAGTGAATTAATTGTCTGGGTCGGAGAAGGTCAAGCGTCCAGTCGATATACTGATTGTGTGGCTAATTGGCCAGGATCTTGGATGATCCGTGTCCGTCGCTCGCCGGTCCGTACTTTCCGGACAAATTGTCCCCAAGGGTCTTCCTGAATAAATATTTCCCTGCACGTTTTTTTGGTTGTCTTTAAAGGCGCCGGTTTATACCGTTCAACTTCAAAGGATGCTTCCAGTAGATGCTCATTATTTCTACGTGCCTCCAAACGGATGTTGTTGATTTTCTTCTCCACTTTTCTAGTCCCTTTTGGCCACAGAAATAATTAATATTGGGCATGATTATGTTTTACTCATCCTTCTGTCTGATTTTCATGCGGCCTAATTCTCGTCGTCTTTCGTTTTCCTTTTTCCTTTTCTTCTCTTATTAAGTTGTTTGTTCAATTGTTGCGGTTCATTCGTCATTCCAAAAGTTGAAAAGTCATCATCGTGAATTATTGCAGCTATTTTTGCAACAAAGGAAGCTAGCACTTTTCAGCCGCATTTTGAATTCCTGTTTGAGTTAAGTGGATATTATTGTTCACTATATACATCCTGTGTTTTGCTTGTCAGGTTTTGAGAGGTCAGGTGGATTTCATGTTCAGCTACAGTTGTGGTGTATCGACAAGCGGACGTATGGAAATGTGAATCATATAGCAGAAAAACTAATCTGAGATCCTTGTGATTGTCGTTGTAGGCCAAGTTTTTTTTTGGTCTAAGGCTGAACCCTACTTTAAGAATGAGACACTCTCAAACATAGAAAAAGACCAACTCCGGAAATATATGTCGGGTTTGTGTAGGTTGTGAAGGAGTGAATACTCTTGCTTTTGTAACCGAGTGCCGTAACACTACCATCACCTCGGGAGGCGAAGTGCAATCAAACAGGATTGAAAATGTTAGGGCCAATTTCTTAGCCCTATAAAAACTGTTATGCAAACCCGAAGGTTTCCATGAACATACAGACATTCGGAAACCACCAGACCCCATCACAAACAGAATTCCACAATCCACCTGTGTTGACTTAAAGGCCAACAACTCGGGTGCAGAGTCTGCTGTGAAAGGAGCGGTAGCCTCCCCTGTCACAATCGCCCCCGTTTGAATGAACTTCGTCCCGAAGTGGGGGACCACTGTCCATCCCAAGTTCGCAGAATGGGAACAGCACGAAAATGTTCAGTGGTCATATTATGCCATTACCTGAACAAATCATGCCGATGGGAACTGCTCGCAAGCGCCAGATGTAACCGAGTGCCGTAACACTACGATCACCTCGGGAGGCGAAGTGCAATCAAACAGGATTGAAAATGTTAGGGCCAATTTCTTAGCCCTATAAAAACTGTTATGCAAACCCGAAGGTTTCCATGAACATTCAGACATTCGGAAACCACCAGACCCCATCACAAACAGAATTCCACAGTCCGGTGTTGACTTAAAGGCCAACAACTCGGGTGCAGAGTCTGCTGTGAAAGGAGCGGTAGCCTCCCCTGTCACACTTTTATCGAGGCAAACTTTCCACAGGTGCTCCTTGTCCACGTTTTTCAGACACACCCCTCGCTAGTGACTGGCTTAATTATAATGTAACGTGGGAACATTTGCTGCAAGAGTACTCACTCTTTTATAATCCATACAAAACCGACAGAGTTCTTTCCGAACATCGTCTATTAAAAAGGATTCATGAGTTGCTGTGTCAGAGCTAACACTTTGAAGGAAAAGAAAGGACAGGATTCAGACTGGTTGTTCACACAAACCTTACGTAATTTCAAATGATTCACAACTATATTGATCGAGGGTCCCCCGAGACACAAATAAAAGGGAATAAGAGAAGTGAAGTGCAGACACCACAGCGTGTAGTTTGTCGAGGGGGTTCATGTATTATTAACTAATTGCACCCGTGCTTAAAAAATCGAAGCGACCGTCTGGTACAGAAATCTGGTCCTGTCGGATACGAGCCGTTTCATTTCACCCGTATGAGAAATTTTGTTGAGGTGGGGAAGGGAGGGGGGAGGGGGGGAGGGGGGCAGGGTGCGGACTGGGGCTGTGGACTTTAACTTAGCTGTCAATCAACCAGAGACTATAGAGAATACACTCGACGGTGTCTGATCCAACGCAGGACCTTAGCCCGAGGACCAAATTGAAGTGGGCTTTTTGTGTACACTGTTCCTCGTCATTTTGTGATTTGCACAGTGGCTTCATTGAAGATAGAGTTGTTTTGGTGCTGACCCACTTTCTCAGTGTGAGTGACGTCACGATGTGCACGTGCCGAGTGTGTGTCGCCAATGGTCGGGTCCTTCTCGGACTTAGCCAAGAACCTCCGTAGTCAGAACGTACAGAACTTTGTTCTTCGGGTAAAACAGACAAGGATCAGCAGCGTATGGCTGTAAATCTCTAAGGAAGAAAGTGACCTGATGCCAAATGAGCAGCATCAAACACGCGGACGAGACTTCTGAAACTCTATTATCTAAAGAGCAGCAACCATCGGAAGAACTCACCATCGTCAACAACAACAACAACAACGACAACAACAACAACAACATTATCGTCGTCGTCTCCATCATTATCAACTCCTTCTCCCAAAGACCGTGCACCGTAAACCACGTTCACGCATACAGTCTTTTCGCGTAAGGTCAAAACAAGTTCGTCCTTCAACCGATCTCTTACCCGCTTCGGAGTGAAGCTAATAATTTTCTCCGCAGACGGAAAACAGCTGTGTTTCGATGAGGTCCTTGAAGTGAGAACCACTCAGACGCTTCAGACAGTTTATGGGTGCACCTCCTTGAGGATTCTCCAGAAGATGAGACTGTAAAGACAGACCTCACGCGAGAACGTCTGGTTACTTACAGAGTGCGAAGACATTACCAAAAGTTATTTTACGCTTTTGCTTCTGCCGCCTACTATTCTTATCCCCGGAAGCGAATTTAGGTGGTTTCGTGTCTGGCTGATTAAAATGTACTTGACAGAATGGTCTGTGTTTCAGTTGGTGACATCTTAAAACTGAAGCCGGATAGTTTGGGAAGCCTAAGAAGGTCCAGTTAACCCAAAGACCGACTGTAGCCAAAAGAAAATTGAAAGACTGCCTTCTTTATGGTTGTCAGCACTCTTGTGAGATTTAAATCGGAGAAAATTTCACCTGAAAACTAATATCTGTACTTTAGTCTTCACTCTAGTGCTGGCAAGTAGTTGACATCTGAAGCAGAGTCACGACTCTAAAATCAGTACTTTATTGACTGCGGTGAAAACGTCACGGAATCTGTACTAACAACAACAACAACAACAACAACAACAACAACAACAACAACAACAGTATTGTCTGACATATTACTTTCGTTCCCTGTGTGTATCCTTGAGACACCAACAGAAATTCGGCTGTAGCCGGTTTTGGAGCATTAACTCGAAAAGGGAAAAACCTAAGCTGCAGTTATCTCCCCAGGAAGACTCTCTATTAGCGGAGGAGAAATCAGATAAACGTCTTTTCAGATCAAACACAATGAACTTGAGAAGTTACCTCCTTAGGAGCCCTTTTTAAGGGAGAAAAACCTGCTTGGACACTCCATATTGTAAATGAATCATGAACGAAATTTCCAAGAGAGGGAAAGGACCGTTCAAACATGACAGCCTCATTTAATTATGCTAAAAAATCGCCCTCAGCTGCGTAGAGCCCTCATATATTAATCAGTCATATTTTTCCTTTCAATGATCTTTGCCTCAGCGAAATGGTAATCACGTTCTTTCATCGTTCAAAAGTGAGTCATCCTGGGATGTAAACACTAGAGACATCTTTCCGACAGCTGTTTTGGCCCAGCGGTGTATATCAACATATATCTGCCGGGCGTGCACCGTAGTGTGTAATATCACTGTATATGCGTACGCCGGGCCTGTGTGTGTGTGTAACACACGATATGAACTATTGATCGTGTAGTGTGACACATCTGTGTGTAGCAAAGCTCCCACTTCTCAACACCTGTTGTTGTTTTGCGGCATCAGTCGTACGATCCAGCGAAGAGCTTCAGACAGTCTATGTGTGTGTGTCACTAGCTTGTACAGCCTAGTTTTCACAACTTATTAAAGGCAAAAGTTCACATAAAGCAACTTTACCGGTTGTGGCTTGGATTTCTGATCTCTGACAAATTATCAGAAGTGCTGTGATAAAGGCAATGTACGCCAGAGCTGAAGTCTAACGTGCGGACTGCAGAGTTAGCGAAGTTATAAAGTCGGTTCTACAGCACGTGTGTTTCCATTCCATTGCTGCAGGGTCCAAAGTGTTGAGTTTGAGTCCAGCACAGCAGAGATTGCTATACACTGACTTAGTCACTTGGTAGCTAATCGTCAGATACGAAGCGTGAGACCTGACTCATACACAAATACGAAAGCGAAAGTGCAGCTAATTATATCTGGATCGATGGTTTTGCCTTGACCCTATCTTGCGCTGCATTTCAAACTCACCTTAACAACAGTGCACTCTCTACCTGCGTCAACCTACCTGTGATTTTACCTGTGTAAAGACGGCGTTGTAAACCGAAGAGAAGGTGCAAAGTTGACATGTGAAATCCTGTTGATGAATTGATCATAGTCTAGTATGCGGAAGAACAACTCTTCGCTTCATCGTGGAAACTGAATCGAATTTTTGGAGATTTGAGGAGCACTACATTGCTTTGTACTTATTTACGAAAGGATTTACTGAAACCTTGTTCGACCGAAACTTGAATTCAAAGGAAGTGATATTAAGCTGTTTCGAAGAGTTGCTATAACCGTCGAAACGACTACTGCACTGACTTGCTGCTGTGATGACATGACCTCATTTCCGAAGGACGTTGGGCAAGTTCAGGTTTGACACACGTGCGCAATCTGATGATTCACAATTCTCTGTGTGTGCATGTGTGTGTTCTGTCGTACAAAGACGACTTCTTACGTCTCAGATCGAACTTAGAAAGCAATAAGAGTGTTTCATATTAACTTTGAACAAAATGTCACCGAAGAACGTCTAGTCGCATCTTAATGGATTTAGGACCAACTGCACTTTAGCGATGCTGTCCACGCCAGAAACGCTATTCGTGTGATTTTTGCATTCGATTACATTATTTGGCATGTAACGCTCGAACTACGCTCTTCATTACCGTTCTGTATAGCTCACAAAATGAAGGTTGATTCATGGGACTCTTTGGTGTCATTTTTAGGGGACAAATTACCATCGTACCACTCATAAGCATCAAGAAAAGGAATATCCAAAAATGACCATTCTCTTCATTCAAGAAAGGGAAAGGTGGCTCATCCCCTATTTCTGTGTTTAAGAATAACACTCATCCCATCACTACCATGCTATCTAGCAAAACCAAAATGTGGCTCAAGTGAATTAAACGACGAACCAACCTTCACGAAATCTTACCGAAGGAGAACGCAGTTGCATCTCTCTGCATCTAAAGCACACACACTATGGCTGTTCCAGAGAGCCCGTAAAGTAATGGTAGCAGATATGACTGACAAAACCTCGTCCAAAAAAACCAACCTCATCTGTAAGAAATTAGTACACAAAGAACACCTCAAAGACTCTACCATGGCTATTCCGTCGAGCTCATAAAGTGAACGGTGAGTGACAGCCTTAACGAAACCTCGTTCGAAAAACACAACCTCATCTGTGTGAAATTGACACCCCAAGAGCACCTAAAAAAAAAGCACTCTGAGACCACCTCAAACAGCTCTTTCATGGTCATTCTGTGGAGCTCAGCAAGTGAACGGTGGATGATGTGAAAGACAACCCTAACAAAACCTCGTCCGAAAAACCCAACCTCATTTGTGTTCAATTAGCACTATAAGAGCACCCCCAATACCTTACCATGGCCATGCTGTCGAGTCCAGAGGGCGATATCCCGTCGCGACGATACAGCAGCACGAGCAGCGTGGGGGGTCACGCGCACAGCGCGCTCTTCGTGCAC
Source organism: Littorina saxatilis (assembly GCF_037325665.1). NCBI lineage: Eukaryota > Metazoa > Mollusca > Gastropoda > Littorinimorpha > Littorinidae > Littorina > Littorina saxatilis. Next base: position 18,424,648 of record NC_090257.1, on the reverse strand, counting down.
CGCAAGATCGAGGACGAGATCGAGCACTTCGTGGAGAACTTCAAGCAGAAGACCTCCGTCCTGGACCGGAGGCACTCCAGCGACTCTGGGGATTCCTCGGGGTTCACCTCCTCCGTCTTCTCGGCCACGGACACGCCGTCGACGGATAGTCCTGACCGGGATGGTGAGCTGTTGCCTCTCCCCGAGGAGGACCTGCACGGAAGAAATGGCATCATTGCCGAGAGCAGGCGTATTGCGCAGTGGGCTTTGCGCCAGGCTCGCTACGCCTCCACGAGTCGCGACTCTTGCAACTGCACTTATCACCCTAAGATTGGTGAGTGTATGTTGTGTGGTGTGGGATATAGCAGTTTATCACCCTAAGATTGGTGAGTGTGTGTTGTGTGATGTGGTATATATAATGAGTTATCACCCTCTGGTTAGGTGTGTGCAATATATTATTTTACCTATCAAATAAGCGCCTCCAAGAGTCGCGACTCGTGCAACTGCACTTATAATCTTATTACACAAACGGCGAGTGTGTGTTAAATACAGTCTGTGCTGTGTGGAGTAGGATAATAATGTATCATCCTGTGGTTGGGTGTGTGCAATATGAGGGTAATATTACCTTTCTTTCTTTCTTTCTTTCTTTATTTGGTGTTTAACGTCGTTTTCAACCGTTCAAGGTTATATCGCGACGGTAATATTACCTACCAAAAAACCTTGGTAAACAGAGTTGATAAGTGCGTGTGTGGTGATGTTTGTTGTGTGACTTTTGGTGTACAAGAATGATAAACTCAAGCTCCAAAGTTATGCAACCTTATTTTTTTAAACAATACAGATATTAACTTTGTTAAAGTAATGAGTTTTATCAATAATATATACTCAAAGCGTGTCTATCTGGCTTGAGTAGATATTCACGATTGTCTTGCGTACAATTCGACGTGAGAAGCACTTCGTTTCACCAAGGGGGTCACGAGACAGAGAGAAAGAGTGAGGGAGAGAGAGACAGACATGCAGTCGGACAGACAGACAGACAAAGAGAGAGAGAGAGAGAGAGAGAGAGAGAGAGAGAGAGAGAGAGAGAGAGAGAAAACAAGACAGTGGTTTATTTCCTTATATAGGCCATTGGCCCCTGGGAAAAAAAGAGATGGGGAGAGAGAGAGACAGAGACAGAGTGACAGAAACACAGACAGAGACAGACAGAACTAAAAGACCAAAAACCTACGGCAAACAGAGCAAACCACAAGATAGGGATTAGGAAATCCGCCAGAAGCTGAGAAATGGGAAAATCATCCAAGAGAGGACCTCCGTAGGCTTGGGACTAGGGCCACCAAATTGAGTTTCTTAGGGCCACATGAGGGGTAAATGTAATGGTATTCCTGTGTTAGGAGGGTCACTAGTTGTGTGCTAGAGATGGTCATTGGCTGGAAGCTGTGTGTGTGTGTGTGTGTGTGTGTGTGTGTGTGTGTGTGTGTGTGTGTGAGTGTGAGAATTGTTGTGAGACTTGTTTCTTTGCCCTACCACCGCAGTCCTCAATGTCCTTATCGCAAAACTGCACGCTAGGACGAAAGCTTGAAGTTTCTTTGCAGCATAAATACGCAATTTGTGGCTCCAGTGACACTAACTGGGAAGCATTTAAGAGCAAAGCAGATACATAAAACGCAGAGAAAATATAACGCAAAGCAGGGACATAAAACGCTGAACTGGAACGCATTTGGGAGCAAAACTGAGACATAACGCTAAAAACAAAAGCAGTTCAACAGTCCTCTCCTCGCTTTCCTCTTCTTGTTGTACCAAGTCCAGTTTCCTTGTACCAGAAATGATCCCTGAGGGGGGAGAAAAGAGGTCAGAGCAATGCGGAGGAGGAAACGCCACGGTAGCCAGTGCTGTATGTGTATGTCACTGTGTCTAACGACGACTGACACTGCCCAAGGCAGCGTTGGCCAATGTCTTTTGCGACGTCATCGCGGCGTCGTGGCATTTGAAATGTCATTGATGACGCAGTTTGTAAACGCTGTTGGAGAATGCACGTGCAGTCTTGAGGCGGTATTAGTGTTCTGTGTGTCACTGGCACAAGGTCAGTGTCCTTATCATTTATTGGGGTCACTCACCTTATTGAAGGGATTGGACGTATGTCTAGATATGTGCAATAGAATTAAACAGGTCAGTTGTGACATTGATAATGTCTGTGCAAGGATTGAGTAAAGCAAGGGCTAAACGGAATTGTTACGCTTATAATATACGGACTGATTTCTGACCAGAACTATCCGTCATACATAAATTGAATGTGTCGGTGACCAGTGGCAGACGCCTCATGACACCTGGCTTAAATATTACTTCTCTGTGTGTGTGTGTGTGTGTGTGTGTGTGTGTGTGTGTGTGTGTGTGTGTGTGTGTGTGTGTGTGTGTGTGTGTGTGTGTGGAGGGGGGGGCGGCGGCTTCGTGTGTCTTCAAGTTCTGTCTGTCCGTCGGTCTATTTGTCTATCTTCGAGTGTGTGGAAAGATAACCTTTGCACTGATTAAACCGTAGCCGAATTAATTCCCGGAATAGGGTCCCGAAAATCTGTGTAATCTATTTCAGTCACAACACTGACTGACCCACATTTTGACACAGCCAAGCTTTTAACGTTGCAATTCAGGGAATATGTAAATACGGTCAAACCATACTAGTTTTGGGCACTGAGGCATGACACTTTGCGACAGTGACTGGAAAAACGGGGCATAACATGCACACCATACTTTCCAGTAACGTGCTGAAAGCCGTCAACAGATGGAGGATTTACAAAATGTTACATTTTAGCTTTTGAGACTCTACAGGGTCAAATCTCCGTTCATACCAAATTGTTTTTGCAACACTCAAAAATTGACAGGTTATTTTTCTTAAAATTCTGTATCGCTTTGCACAGTTTATGCAAAGTCCGTTCCTTCTGAGTTAAACTCATCAAAACCTAAGTGGCAAGTCCATTGTATATATTCAAGTTCAGGTTTTATTAGTCCATAACCCATGGGGGCATTTTGAACAATAAATACAATCAATACAATCATGTTATATGCTAATATGATTATGGAGTTTTATGCACTGCCTTTTATAGTTAACTAGATTTTTGTATTTGAAATAGTATATTGTAGTCGGTGTAGGCCTTAAGCTTATTTTAATCGTTTGTCCAGTATTTAATTTAATTCTCTATTTTTGTATGAACTCAAATGTTTAGTGTTCTTAATATTGTCTTGTTAGGCTAAGTTCTATTTAATCAGAGTATGTTTGCGTGTGCTTATACCTAGTGATATTGTAAAGCGCATAGTGCTTTTAGTTATGCGCTATAGAAATCTCCTTGATAAATAAATAAAATAAATTATATAGTAAATAAAAAAATAAAACTTCCTTCTTTTTACTTTTTTTTTTAAACCATGCGCTTGAGTATTGAACATTTTCTTGAAAAGTCCAAAGGCCAGAGAGACCAATTTCATTTAAGTTTTTTTCAATAAAACATAAATAATTAGATTCAATCATCTTGTTGATATACAATTTATAAGTAAAGCAATACACAATACTTGAAAATTTATTTTTATGAATAGGACTAATCAGTTGATACCAATAGCAAAGCATTCTACATTACATATTAACATCTAGTGAATATCTTCCAAGTTCACCAAATATCATAGCATTTGGAATTGATTTTTTTTAGTTTGAAATCAGTTTTATAAAAACGCAATTGAAGTTTAGTAGCAAGTTCACAGGAACCAAAACCCCATACTTCACATCCGTATAGTAAAATTAGAGCAATCATTTTATCGAACAGGTCAACTTGTATGTCCACAGGCAGTGACAATTGTCTACAAGTACGCAAAAGAACAAACATTGCCCTTGAGGCACGATCATATAGATTCTTCTGTGCGACTGAAAATTTATTATTATAATTAATCTTAAGGCCCAAGTACATTACATCAAACACTACTTCGATTAAATTGCCATTATACGTAAACAATGGTTTATTTCTAATTTTACCTCTGGAAAAAACTATAACTTTCGTTTTGTTTACATTAATATTTAGACGCCATTTTAAACAGTATTCGTGCATTTTGTTTAAACATTCTTGCAGGTTTTTTTCAAACTCTGAGCAGATCACAGTATCATCCGCACACAGTAATAAAAACATTTGAAACAAAACATTTACATCAGTATCATCCATTCCAACCACAATAGCCTCTCTTGACATAGATTGTAAACCATTACTGTTTTCCAACAGAAAAGGCTTTAGATCATTTAAAAAATAGAGCAAAAAACAGCGGTGACAAGTTTTCCCCTTGTCTAACTCCATACAAACTGGGAAAATATCCAGAACACTCACTATTAACTTTAACGCAAGACTTGGCATTTTCGTACAAATTTCTTACAGTTTTTAAAAACTTCCCATTAACATCAGAACTAACTAATTTCTCCCATAAAAATGCACGGCGAACTTTATCAAACGCTTTTTCATAGTCTACAAATGCACAAAACAGTCGCTTCTTTTTGTTGAGAACATTTTTTAATATACAATGCAAAGTAAAAACATGGTCTAGTGTTGAAAAACCTGTGCGGAAACCTGTTTGTTCTTGACCTAATTTATTATTACTCTCCAAAAAGTTTGATAACCTAGCATTTAAAAGCTTAGAATGTCTAAGTGTAAAGTCCATTGTATATATTCAAAAGCTTAGAATTCCTAAGTGCAAAGTCAATTGTATATATTCAAAAGCTCAGAATTCCTAAGTGCGAAGTCCATTGTATAAATTCAAAAGCTTAGAATTTCCAAAGTTTAAAGATAGAATTCCCCCCGCGGGTTAGGGGGAAGAATTTACCCGATGCTCCCCAGCATGTCGTAAGAGGCGACTAACGGATTCTGTTTCTCTTTTTACCCTTGTTAAGTGTTTCTTGTATAGAATATAGTCAATTTGTAAAGATTTTAGTCAAGCAGTATGTAAGAAATGTTAAGTCCTTTGTACTGGAAACTTGCATTCTCCCAGTAAGGTAATACATTGTACTACGTTGCAAGCCCCTGGAGCAAATTTTTGATTAGTGCTTTTGTGAACAAGAAACAATTGACAAGTGGCTCTATCCCATCTCCCCCCTTTCCCCGTCGCGATATAACCCTCGTGGTTGAAAACGACGTTAAACACCAAATAAAGAAAGAAAGAAAGAAAGATAGAATTATTAAAATGTTTGCATGTTATTTAGTATTCATTGCGTTAGTT
>NC_090257.1:18414437-18416937 GCF_037325665.1 Littorina saxatilis | reverse complement strand
CGTAGATTGGAAAAATATTGAAAAACAGAGAGGACGGAATAGCAATACAGGTGAAAACAATGCAATTTTGTTTTGGGCATACACGACGTGTGTTGAGTCAGAAGTGTGTCCCATCTTATGACGGATTGCATTTTTAACAAGTGACGTTTGCGGTTGTGTCTCCGGGTTGTGTTCCAGGTCTACTCATTGCGTTAGGTCAGTTAGTGCAATTAATTCAGTATTTTTTCTGATTCTTGGGATTTTTGAGAGAAGACATTCCGCGTTTTATGAATAATGGAACGACCGCATTTATCTGTCTGAGGGAAGAGATCAACCGTCAACGTTTGTATTTATATCCACAACGTCTGTGACTGAGTAAAAGGCACAGTCATTCGCGTGTAAACGATTCAGCTCACTGTCTCAGATCTGGCCAGGCTTTTACATGGGATAAGGCCCCCCCCCCCAAAAAAAAAGTTGTATGTTTCTGGTAACATGGCTACAAAAAATAGGGTAGGTAGGTAGGGATTTTTGTTTTTGTTTTGTTTTTTTGTCAGGGTAGAAAATAACTATACAGTGACGGAAAGAGACTGGATTTACTATACAAAGAGAAAGACAACACATTACAAAACAAATGAGACAAAAGGGATGCGGGGTTATCCCCCTTGTGTCGTCTGCCGTCTGTTACTTTCGTTTTGACGCTTTTTTTTCGGGTTTTTATTTTTTTTTACAAATGCAATAAAAAAAAGTCTAGGGTCGGCGGGAAAAAACTAGGTAGGGTCGGGTGACCAGAAACATACAACTTTTTTTTGTTGGCCTAAGACCACCCTTCCCTTTGTACCCCCACATCCAAAATCAACAGCATGTGTGCTATCAGTGCAGAGTGAGATTTAATAAATAATTAGTAAATTTAATAAGTGCCTAACCTATGGCTCTAGGCCCTTTACAAAAGAACATATACAGAATAGAACAATGAAATGTACAACCTACATCAAACAATTAACCATACGGACAAAAATCACCACATGTACTGTTCACACAATATCCTCATTTATGCTATACAAACTATATATATACACACTTACCCAGCCAACACTTTCAACAATCATGCCAACTTTGTGGGAGAGGAGTACGTGCAGAAATGGAATGGAAAAGACACTAGGCCGGGTTGGTGTAATATTGTGTGAAAAAGAAAGTTTTCAACTGTTGTTTGAAAGAGCTGAGAGCTAATTAGTTATTTTCGCAAAGCTGGCACTTAGCAAAATCAACTCATAAAAAAAATCCCACTTTTCACTAAGAGCAGTCAGGCGTTTGCATTTTGGTAAGTTTCTTTGTGGAGGGAACGTCTTATTTCACTTTGACAGCGAGTCCGTTTAGAGATAGTGACCCAAACTGTTTGGACGGGAAGGACTGTGCCTTTAAATCATCGAAGTCAATTGATCGGATGACACAGTTGTGTGAATAGTATTTTAAATGTTTCCATTTTAATGGACAATAAAGTGTTGATATATAGTTCTTGCTAGTAAGGCCAAACAAAAAATAGGTGTGGTTAAGGTAACATAGCCAAACAAAATAGGGTAGGAAGGTAGGCAATCATTTTTTTTTTAATTTTTTTTCTAATGTGTACAAATTAAACCTACTTGACAGGGAAATAAGTGTGCGACTCGAGCGCTGTTCGCTTTCATTGCGTTTTTTGCACTCGTTTTTTTTATTTTTTATTTTTTATTTTTTTTACAAATGTAATAAAAAGTTATAGGGTCGGCCCCTAAAAATAGGGTAGGTCGGGTTACCGTAACCACACCTATTTTTTTTTTTAGGCCTAAGGAAAAAACCGATCAGGGGAAGGTGAGACAGAGGTATGCCTAAACTGTGAAAAGACTGGAGATTGGGGTTGTGTTGTGGGGGGGGGGGGGGGGTTACAAAATACTCGATTGCAGATATTACGTACTTTACAAGGATTTGGGCGGACGGGTTGAGGAAGGGGGGGGGGGGCGGGAGGGGGGCTGTAGGGACGTTGGGGGGGGGGGGGGGGTAGTACAAAATACTCGATTGCAGATATGTACTTTACAAGGATTTGGGCGGACGGGTTGAGGGAGGGGGGGGGGGGGGGAGGCTGTATGGACTGGGGGGGGGGGAGGGGGGGCGATTACAAAGGGCTCAAACACGGATATTTACAGATGTAAACGTTCGTGAGTCAGCCAATAGACCAAGAAAGGGGGCGGGACCAAGGCTTATATTTCTGTCCTTGCACATGGTCACAGTGTGTGTGTGCACAGGTCACCTTCGGGATTCCCTAGACAGCAAACACCACATGACTGCATGAATGGTGTTGAGTCGTGCGACTGCAAAGTATTTCGACTTGTGCTTTTTCGTATGAAAGTTGTGCATATTTCTTTTCGAGTATTTCGGCTTGCAGTACATACCTATGGGTGTTGTGCGTGTTTCTTCCAAGTATTTCGGATTGGAGCTTTCTCCTATCAATGTTGTGTGTGTTTCTCTAAAGTATTTCGTTTCGCCGCAGATA
>NC_090257.1:18344437-18409437 GCF_037325665.1 Littorina saxatilis | reverse complement strand
GTTTTTAGTATTTTATTTTACTTTGCGTTTTTTTGTGGGTGTTTTTATGATACTCCATTCAGTAAGTGTCATGCAAGCAGCAGAATATACAATGTTGGGGAAAAACCATGTCAAGTTTGTAAGGGTTGTGGTAAAGTTGCTTTAAGCAATTCCCGTTGTTTTCATAGCAACACTGAGGCAAGCCAACCATGACACGCTGCATCAGTGTTTAAATGGTAAAGCAAGGAAAAACAAGGGAAAGCAACTCTTCCACAAAGCATAAAAACCCGACAGAGTTATTTCCGGACATCGTCTATTTCGTCTTCAGAGAGATTAAAGGCATATGTACGCGCTCCCGTGTTTACAAAGTGTAGTTTGCCCATAATTGATGTCAAACGCACCATAAGACCATGTAATGACGATATGTCGCCATGCGCGGACCATACACATGCATTACAGCTTGTTTTAGAGTCTCAAAAACTTTGGATGTAAACAAAGACGCGGAGTTATTTCCCTTGCGTCAACGCTACCTCTGTTGGCAAATCTATAAATAGGACGATCCAGATCAAAATGAAAATTAACATATCTCAACATTGAAGGGGTCCTAGACCACAATATTTTGCAGGGAACTTAATTTAGCATGTCTCCAGCTGTTGGTAAAGCAATTAGCGTGTATAGTCATCGAGTACATATGGCTTTAACTACATACTTTTGCACAACTTGCAGGGGGGAAGGCGAAGAACGGAGCCCCGATAGTCACCTTTCCTGACCGCCAGGGGGCGCCCGACGTGTCGGACGAGGATTACGTCAAGGTGGTCACCTACATCTGCGGTCTCGTCCCGTGAGTAAAATTTACAAAAGCTCTGGATAACTTTACCCCCTCCTCTTAAGTGGTCTGCAACATCTACGGTCTCGTCTTTTAATTAGACATTGAAAATGACACAACTGACCACTGGTCTGGGTTTAAACCATTCCTCCCCCACCCTCTCCCCCCAAGACGGTCATTTCCATCTGCGATCTCGTCCTGTTTCTTCTTCTTTATTCATGGGGTGAAACTGACTCCCGCGTTTTTTCCCGTGTACGACCGTTTTTACCCCGCCATTCAGGCAGCCATACCCCGCTTTCGTCCTGTAAAAGCCATTAAAAAAAACCTCACTGCTGGGTTTTGCATGGGAGAATATCATCCTCCCACTTGGTCTCATACCAAAAATCAACACCCTGACTGCTTGCTTTTGTCAGTTTTTTTTATGACTTAATTTCTGAAAAAGCCACCTGTAATGTTTACGAAATTAATTAATAAAACACGGAGCGCACCTACAATGTGCATTTGTTGGTATGTGACCTTCTGGAAAGATGTTCTTATCCCTTGTACACGATGTTAAAGCCTGACCTGAGGCGGCGAGCCGATCTGTTTTCACGGGAAGGAGTGTGCCTTTAAAATCCAAAATCAGTCTTCATACATGTATTGCGTGCAGGCGCAATGTAGCGGTCCATGCAGAGTTAACATAACAAAATAAGATCGGCAGCATTTCAGCGCATTATCTATTTACTGCTGCAATTAAAAACACGCTTTCGTGCGCAAAGTGAATCTCGACAATTCACCAGATCGATGTTATGTCCTCAGCTGCTTCCGTTTTCCAGATAAAGTGTATAAACGTCTTGTGGGGGAAAAAGTGTGAGTGTAATCAATACGTAGCCTGCAAGTGTCAGTTTAAAACACGATTTGCTGTTTTTTCGAAGTGCCTTTAGTTGATAGCCTAATACCCAGATTGAAAAGTACATTCCATCAGCGTTTCCAATGCCCAACAGAGGGAGAAGTAGAATGGAAAGATTGGTAAAGGCACAAAGACCAGCTTACCGACAGACCAACCGAAAGAGGGACAGACAGACCGAACAGACAGATAGACAGACAGATCGTGAGGGACGGAAAAACGGAGGGACAGACAGACAGACGGACAGACAGACAGACAGACAGACAGACAGACAGACAGACAGACAGACAGACAGGTAGACAGACAGACATACACACACACAGACAAGCAGACAGGCAGGCAGACAAGCAGACAAGCAGACAAGCAGACAGGCAGACAGACAGCCAGAAAATTAAACCGGCTAACCAACCAACTAACCAACCAACTAACTAACCAACTAACCAACCAACTGGCACCGAATATAAACTTAGTATACCTAATCAGTAAACTACGACCAGTAACTTTACCATCACTTATTCGCTGAAAAGAAACCGCACTGTACTGAGCCTGGTATGAAACGAACGCTCAGACCCCCTGTTACACCACTACGGTACCAAGATTACACAAATACCTTGATTAGGACCGAAATAAGAAGCTTGTTACAAGACTCTTTGTCCGCTGGTTTATGTCACGCTTAACTGCACACTCCTACTCGTGAAAACAGTTCTGCTCAGCGTCTCAAATCTGCTGCAGGCTTTTTTACATGGGATAATACCAACCCTGCACTTGGTCATATACCAAAAGTCAACAGCCTGGGTGCTCTCTATGCCATGTGACGATTTTTTTAAGAATTAATTTCGTAAAAGTCACTAGCTTTTTCAAAAAATAGTTCATGAAAATGTTTTTAACTCACCATAGCAAGTAGTCGGAGTGTTGATTTTTAGTACGATATATGTGTATGTCCTAGTTGAGGAAATCGTCTTATCTCATGTGGTGGTACTGAGGCCGGTTCAATTGTCTATCAATATGTCTGTCTGCTTGCCCGCCTGTCTGCTTGTCTGTCTGTCTGTCTGTCTGTCCAGATCTGAGACGGTGAATCGAACTGTTTTCACGAGAAGAAGTGTACCTTTAATGGCAAATCAATATGGTGTGGCCAGACTGTCGCTAATGTTGAGGGGAGCGCACTCTCCATCCTCTCCAGAGTGAACTCCCCATTTATCTGCTAGGTTTAGTGTCCTCAAGGAGTTCTGGAACTTTTTAAGAGTCTGGCACCATGCCAGGACTGTTTTGTTTTACCTCCTTAGCTTGTCGTTTTCCGGCATTGTGCTGGTTAATTTTGCCTCTGTCAATGTAACTTGTGTCAAAAGAATGTTTCAATGTTTTGTTTTGTTCTGGTTGTGCGTGTTTACATGTGATATATATAATGTCGATATATAGCTGTGAAAGGGTAATTTTTTTCCTGTTATGCTTTAACGTAGATTGAACGTCCTTTTTTTGTACTTTTATTTTATCAATGTTTTCTTATCATGTTGGAATTTAGATTTTACTAAGTGCTGAATTTGTTATTCGTAGTTGAATATTGTACAACGCGGAGAGCACATACTTATTCTGTGGTTCGCGCTTTCTAAGCTTTCATTATTTATTTATAGTTCTTGCCTTTGGGTTTCTTCTGTGTTGTCCTGTTAATGGTCACGTGTGATAGATTCTGTTTGTTTTCTTCTCAAACGTGAGTAGGCAAAGATCGAGTGACACACACAATGTGAGATTAATGCGAGCCGTTTGTTCTTGAATCAGAATGCTACGGTCATACACGTAAAACCAGCTCGTGCAAAAACACGAGTGTACTTGGGAGTTGCAGCCAATAAACGCAAAAGAAGCTATATGACACAGCATTTCAGCTGCCTTGGGAAACTTGAAGTATGATTGAGAGATGTCGTTTTTGTTATAACTGAAAAACAGAACCAGATTCAAAGTATATCAACGACGACAACGCGAAATAAACTTCAAAAAGAAAGATAGATTGAAAAACAAAAGAAAGAAAGAACAAAACAAGTCGCGTAAGGCGAAATTACTACATTTAGTCAAGCTGTGGAACTCACAGAATGAAACTGAACGTAGTCTGCTGCTAGTGCAAAAGGCAGTGAAAGTGACGAGCCTGTTTGGCGCGGCAGCGGTTGCGCTGTGCTTCACAGCATGCTTTACTGTACCTCTCTTCGTTTTAAGTTTCTGAGCGTGTTTTTAATCCAAACATATCATATCTATATGTTTTTGGAATCAGGAACCGACAAGGAATAAGATGAAATAGTTTTTGAAACGATTTTGGAAATTTAATTTTAATCATAATTTTTATATTTTTAATTTTCAGAGCTTGTTTTTAATCCAAATATAACATATTTATATGTTTTGGGAATCAGAAAATGATGAAGAATAAGATGAACGTAAATTTGGATCGTTTTATAAAAACAATTTTTTTTTACAATTTTCAGATTTTTGATGACCAAAGTCATTAATTAATTTTTAAGCCACCAAACTGAAATGCAATACCGAAGTCCGGCCTTCGTCGAAGATTGCTTGGCCAAAATTTCAATCAATTTGATTGAAAAATGAGGGTGTGACAGTGCCGCCTCAACTTTTACAAAAAGCCGGATATGACGTCATCAAAGACATTTATCGAAAAAAAGAAAAAAACGTCCGGGGATATCATTCCCAGGAACCTTCATGTCAAATTTCATAAAGATCGGTCCAGTAGTTTAGTCTGAATCGCTCTACACACACAGAGAGACACACGCACGCACACACACACACACACACACACACATACACACACACACACACACACACACACACACACACAGACACAGACACAGACACACACACACACACACACACATACACACATACACCACGACCCTCGTCTCGATTCCCCCTCTATGTTAAAACATTTAGTCAAAACTTGACTAAATGTAAAAAGGCAGATAGGACAGAAAGCACGGAATGAAAGAAAATATTAGAACTCAAAAAGAAAGAAAGAAAGAACCAAGGAAAAAGAAAGGACAGACAGATAGATGGACATGACATACACAAAAAAAGTGGGGAAAAAAGTAATTAAGAAACAAGAAACAAAGACAGAAAAATATACAGATAGGTATGCAAGAGAATTAGAAACAAAAAACAGCAAAAAAACTAAGCTAAAACGGCTTGCTGGAAACGCATAGAAAACTCGTTACACGAGAACGGTTATCACCATTCCCATCCCACGCCAACGTGACCTTTTCAAAGTGTCACCAAACACTTTTTTCTTTTTATATTTAGTCAAGTTTTGACTAAATATTTTAACATCGAGGGGGAATCGAAACGAGGGTCGTGGTGTATGTGCGTGTGTGTGTGCGTGTGTGTCTGTGTGTGTGTGTGTGTGTGTGTGTGTGTGTGTGTGTGTGTAGAGCGATTCAGACTAAACTACTGGACCGATCTTTATGAAATTTGACATGAGAGTTCCTGGGTATGAAATCCCCGAACGTTTTTTTCATTTTTTTGATAAATGTCTTTGATGACGTCATATCCGGCTTTTCGTGAAAGTTGAGGCGGCACTGTCACGCCCTCATTTTTCAACCAAATTGGTTGAAATTTTGGTCAAGTACTCTTCGACGAAGCCCGGGGTTCGGTATTGCATTTCAGCTTGGTGGCTTAAAAATTAATTAATGACTTTGGTCATTAAAAATCTGAAAATTGTAAAAAAAAATAAAAATTTATAAAACGATCCCAATTTACGTTTACCGTATTCTCCATCATTTGCTGATTCCAAAAACATATAAATATGTTATATTCGGATTAAAAACAAGCTCTGAAAATTAAATATATAAAAATTATTATCAAAATCTTTTTTTTCGAAATCAATTTAAAAACACTTTCATCTTATTCCTTGTCGGTTCCTGATTCCAAAAATATATAGATATGATATGTTTGGATTAAAAACACGCTCAGAAAGTTAAAACGAAGAGAGGTACAGAAAAGCGTGCTATCCTTCTCAGCGCAACGAATACCCCGCTCTTCTTGTCAATTCCACGTGCACTGCCTTTGCCACGGGCGGTGGAGTGACGATGCTACGAGTATACGGTCTTGCTGCGTTGCGTTGCGTTCAGTTTCATTCTGTGAGTTCGACAGCTACTTGACTAAATATTGTATTTTCGCCTTACGCGACTTGTTTTCTTTTTTGGTATGCTAGAGATGGTCGGAAACAGAACAAAAGTGAGACAGAAAAACAAGAGGAAAGCTTAGCAAGGCGTGAAATTGATGGAAAAGACGGGAACAACGCAATGCTTATCTCCAAACATTGTTTACACACGACATTCTGGAAAGCGATTCACAAGATCTTGATTAAAAAATAAAAACCAGCACTAAAAGTTGAGTAGTTGCAAAAATAAAGGAAAACAAATGGGTTGTTTTTTTAAAGCTGCCGAAGTTTGCAAAACAAACTTCAGAGTTTGAATTCTTATTGAACCTTAGAAACCGTTATACAAAAGCTGGTAATTGAAATTCGTTGTCGTAGATGGCACGATCCAGCAGCACGAAAAGTTAAAAAGACAGCAAAATCAAAGATCATGTTTTTTTTGTTTTTTTTTGTGCCTATTGTTTACACTCCATGAAAGCAATATAATTAGTGTAGTCGGATAGCACACAATATTACCCAATATTGACGGACTGTGTGATGATATCTTCTGCTATGGTCTGTTGAGACAGTGATATCAAAATCGAGACAGGAGGTCGAGATTTTGATATCACTGTCGAAACAGACCAATAGCAGAAGATATCATTACACAGTCAGTCAATGTTAGATATATTGCTAATTCTCTGGACATTTTGTATTTACTGTAAAGAAATTACAAAAGTATTTGTCTCAGTTTTGGCTGTTACATATCCCTCCCTCTGATTATTGTTTCTTTTTGTTCAAACTTTTCTTGTACTTTTCAGTATTTAAAAATGTCTTTTCTTTCAAAAAGTCTTTAATCACTTGCTCAACTAAATTCTGGGATCATTACATTTTCATGTATATTTGTTTGTTTTTAAATTTAGGTGTTTTTGTTTTTGAAGTGGGGAAGCAATAAAGAGGTCGTCGATATCAAAACTGATATCGACGGAAATGTCGTCGATATCACTTTTACAATGAGCTCAGTTTTGCCCAATTGACCAATGGAAATCCACGTAACATATGAAATAGCAATATAGTATAGATATACCAGAACGAATCGCGGAGCACCAGTGCAAGAAGCAACTCGGACAGACCACGAGTCAATTTAAAACTGGAACATTTTTGTGTGACAACCCCTGACTCTCGCGAAAAAGGCAGTTTGACCTTTCCGAAGGGTCCCTGAGCACCTCATTTTCAGGACGCACTGGAACAACCACCAAAAAACAATAACAAAAACAAACAAAAATACAAGACCTGACACTCTGGACAGACGAGGAGCCAAAGAATTAAGCAACGACCTTGCTGTTTGTGCTGTGTTTGGGCAGCTCTGTCTTCATTCTCCACGTTGTAATGCAGTTTGCGCGTTTCCACGATAGCGCTGTGGTGTCTCCACGGACTCATAATTATCCTGGTTGTTTTTCCTGTTTGTCTTTAACCCGTTTTGTGTTAAGAATTGTCTGGGGCTGGGTGCCGCATAGTTTGACCGTCACCGCAAAGTTCTAGATCTAAAAAGCTTTTTTTTTCTTTTAAGAAGAAGCAAGAATTCATGGAAAGTTACAGTGCGAAAACAGACCATGAGCCTGAGCATCCTTCCAAAAACATGATTATGGTTCTTGAAAACAGAACAGCAGGACCTAAAATTATGGTGTTGGAAAGAAAGATAGGACAGAAAAGAAACCAGTTTTTCTCTTTGCCATACTTGTACAAAACTTGTAATATTTCTACCAAATTGGCGTCCCCCCCATCCTCCCCCCGCCCCCCCCCCCCCTCTTTTTTTTCATCCAGCGTAGTAGTTAAAAAAAAAATTCTTATCTCTTTTTCCCCTTCCTCTATTTTTTGCGTTCTGGCCTTTGTTCTACTGGTCATTAACCAGGTTGGATTATCTCCCTTTATCCCGAGAACTTAACTTGTCAACCCGCAACCCCAGGCCCTCCCTTCCTTCCCCCAAAGGAATCGAAAGGCTTCCGTCTAGCACTAAAAACAACTCTATGCAGCTGCTATCTGTCTCGTTTGCGGGCTAAAGTTTTTCTTCTTCTGTTTCATCTTTACTGGTGTTTTTTTTTTTATCTCCCTTTTAGTTTTTTCTCTTTTTCTTGGGCTATCTTTATTTTTTCCCTTGCAATTAGGTTGATGTGATTGAGTCAGCGTTGTCCAGCAGACAAATAAAAACAGACAGCTGCTTTTGTGGCTGTCTGCGTCCTGTTTCATCTTCTGTCGTCTGGGTTGCTCTTTTCCAGTAGAGTTGGAGGAAACACTGAATGCCAGGCCGAAAAACGTTTAGAAGACTGTTGGTAATGCACCGTGTAATAGAAAAACTATAGAAATAACTCGGTCGGGTCAGTATGGGTTGTGAAAGAGTGAATACCCTTGCTTGTATTGAGTCAAACTTTCCCACGTGACATTATAGACCAATCACTAGCCAGGGGTGTGTCTGAAACACGTGGACAAAGAGCACGTGCAGAAAGTTTGCCTCACTAAAGGCCAGAGTATTCACTCTTTCAAAACCCATTCAAACCCGACAGAGTTATTTCCGAACATTGTGCAAGCCACTCCCCACTAGCACCATTCACCTTTTAGCTTTACTGTACGTTATGGGTGGCTGCGTTTGGGCAAAATGAAGTTGGAGTTGGAGGAGAATTGGATGGGTTCACGAGATGTCCTTTTTGCTCAATACACTTTGATTAGCACGAAATGGTATAGGTCTGAATTTCTGTTGTTGATTTTGCGTGTGTGTGTGTGTGTGTGTGTGTGTGTGTGCGCGCGCGCGTGCGTGCGTGCGTGCCTGCCTGCGTGTCTGCTTGTCTGCTTGCGTGCGCGTGCGTAGTTCCTTAATTTGAAGAAAGACAAGAAACTGACGTGTACATGTGTAGTGTGGCGGTTGCAGACTGCACGAGGCGGAGTCAGGCTTTGTGGTGATCATCGACAGGCGGCAAGATGGCTGGAGTGCGGTACGCTCCATTCTCCTCAAGATGTCGGTAAGTTCATCGACACCCCCCCCCCCCCCTCCTCCTCCCACCCCTCCCCACACACACAAAAACACAAAAACAATAACAACAACAAACAACAATAAAAACAGTTACAAAAACAAGTTGATGAAAGTGGAGGAAAGTCGTTTATTCATTTCAATGTTTGTTATTATCTCAGGTGCCAGCTAGGAGATTACTTTCGCATAACTCTCACTTACTCTTGCATGTTGAACATACATGTCGCATGCATTTTGAGCGCTTAATACGTCCCTTTGTTTCTCAAACATAAAAAAAACCTTTCTACGTCGTCGGTCGTCTGCACAATGTCAGGAATGCAAATACCGGGTACTAGTGCGCCGGTCATGTCTTAAAATGGTGGTGGTTTGATAAGGGGTGGAGGGGTGAGAATGGGAGAGGGTTTGCTGTATAACAAGTATAATCACAATTTTTTGAAAGCGGGTTTGTATAGATGTGAATACATCATTATTTTTTTTTCCTAAAGAGAACATTTTGATGTCAAATTCGTGAATATTCATCGTAGCAACATGTTTAAGTCGTCCACGTTTCCCCCAAGAGTAACGTTTCGATGACATAGAAAGCAGCTTGGTTTTTGTAGTTTTATTATCCATCTTATCATTTTCCTACTCCCTTTGGAGTCATCCGTTTCTGTGAATGACATTTCAGAAACAGGTCGAAATGCAAAGCTGTGTAGCTTTTGCATCCGTCATCAAAATGCATTATCGTCGTCTACACCGGTGTTTTGATTTACATTTCCTCTGGAAACCTTTTTGGAAAGAAGGACCAAACGCTGAAACTTTGTTGGTTTTTAAATCCCACAGGTCATCGTTATGAAATTTCTTTAAATGGAGATATTTTAAGGGATCCCCTTTCTATCCGTAGAGGTTTTATCTTTGTCTGAACGAGGCTGGTGCTATGTTCGCGTGTCATTCGCATATGTTGAATATTCATGGTTTTACGGATGTGTTTTGTTTTCTTGCCTTTTTTGTCACCTTTGGATCTTCCGATGTTTTTGTTCCCGGAACAGAAACGTTTGATAATGGAGGTTGCTTGAAACTATTTTGGGCCCACTCTTATGAGTCGTAAACTTGGTTGTGTGCCCATGAGAGCAATCACTCTCTCTTTATTTGTGAAGTTTGCACTTTGTGCAGTGGTATTTCTTCTCTTTGTTTTTAATTAAAAGTTCAGGTTAGATTATCACGCTAGCTATGTAATGCCCGGTTTTTAGTGCAAAGGGTAGAATGTTTGTGGAAAATAAAAGCAAATGAAAATGTCTTATCACCCGGCAATACATAGCCTGTCATGTTTTTGAGGCATTGACAACAGCAAGAGCAGCAGCAACAACAACAGCAACAACAACATCAACAACAACAGCAACAACAACAGCAACAACAACATCAACAACAACATCAACAACCTTCAAGATAAACAAACAAGAAGAACAACAAGGAGTCCCCAGACCTAAACGATAGACGAATTCCGGAAATAACTCTTTCGGGTTTTCATGGGTTGCCCTCCCTTGTTTTTCCTTGCTTGTCCTTATAAACACTGAGGCAAGGCACACTTGACATTGTAAGCTTGCCTCCGTGTTTCTGGGGAAACAAAGGGAAAGCAACTCTTCCTCACCCCATAAGAACTTGATAGTTATTTTCCAACATCGTCCATCCCCCAAAACAAAAAACAAAATGGAACTCATAGATGTTTGTGTCATGTTTCAGATGTTCTTCCCCAAACACATGCAAGCGGTGTGTTTGTGCCATGTTTCACTTCAGTAACCTTGACAGTTGTAGAATAATTCCCCTTTTCGAGGTGCAATGTAAAACGAAAGTGGATGGGGCGCCATGATTTCAAAAAGCAACTACAAATAAACCGGCCATTGAATACCAAAAACTCTTCCCAAACCATGTGCAAGTGGTGTGTTTGTGCCATGTTTCAGCTGTTCTTCCCAAACCATGTGCAAGTGGTGTGTTTATGCCATGTTTCAGCTGTTCTTCCCAAACCATGTGCAAGTGGTGTGTTTATGCCATGTTTCAGCTGTTCTTCCCAAACCATGTGCAAGTGGTGTGTTTATGCCATGTTTCAGCTGTTCTTCCCAAACCATGTGCAAGTGGTGTGTTTATGCCATGTTTTAGCTGTTCTTCCCAAACCATGTGCAAGTGGTGTGTTTATGCCATGTTTCAGCTGTTCTTCCCAAACCATGTGCAAGTGGTGTGTTTGTGCCATGTTTCAGCTGTTCTTCCCAAACCATGTGCAAGTGGTGTGTTTATGCCATGTTTTAGCTGTTCTTCCCAAACCATGTGCAAGTGGTGTGTTTGTGCCATGTTTCAGCTGTTCTTCCCAAACCATGTGCAAGTGGTGTGTTTATGCCATGTTTCAGCTGTTCTTCCCAAACCATGTGCAAGTGGTGTGTTTGTGCCATGTTTCAGCTGTTCTTCCCCAAACCATGTGCAAGTGGTGTGTTTGTGCCATGTTTTAGCTGTTCTTCCCAAACCATGTGCAAGTGGTGTGTTTATGCCATGTTTTAGCTGTTCTTCCCAAACCATGTGCAAGTGGTGTGTTTATGCCATGTTTCAGCTGTTCTTCCCAAACCATGTGCAAGTGGTGTGTTTGTGCCATGTTTTAGCTGTTCTTCCCAAACCATGTGCAAGTGGTGTGTTTGTGCCATGTTTTAGCTGTTCTTCCCAAACCATGTGCAAGTGGTGTGTTTGTGCCATGTTTTAGCTGTTCTTCCCAAACCATGTGCAAGTGGTGTGTTTGTGCCATGTTTTAGCTGTTCTTCCCCAACCATGTGCAAGTGGTGTGTTTGTGCCATGTTTTAGCTGTTCTTCCCAAACCATGTGCAAGTGGTGTGTTTGTGCCATGTTTCAGCTGTTCTTCCCAAACCATGTGCAAGTGGTGTGTTTGTGCCATGTTTCAGCTGTTCTTCCCCAACCACGTGCAAGTGGTATTCCTCCTGCAGCCCAGCGGGTTCTTCCAGCGAGCATTCGCCGACTTTCGCTCCAAGTTCGTCAAAGAGGACCTCGAGTTTAAGGTTTGATCTGGGCATTTTTTGGAGTTATTTCTAATATGCTGACTGTTAGCAAATGACAACTGACATGTCGAGAAAAAAAGATATCTAGCCCGTGCTCAGGTTTTAGAAATAATTATATTGAAATATACATATTAGTAAACATTGGCGAAAGAATTAGGTTGAATGTTACAGATGTGCTTTTTGGTATTAAAAATAACAGCCAAAATATGAAGAAGATTAATCATATTATCATATCATATCGCAAAGATGTGCGAAAGCATTTAAAAAAAAAACGATTCACGATTAACACTGGAAATTATTTTTTGAAATCATGTTGTCTTGAGATTTCGTTAATCTGACGTTTTATTAATTAGAAACATGAGAAAGTATGTGTACAAACAGAAAACACACAGTTACCATGTTTGTTATCACGTGTTTATTGATTGATTAAAATTTTGGAGGGAAAAAAAAAAAAAAAAAAGCATGAGCCTTTAGGTGAATGCTGATATCGTTTGTGAGACATGTCTGTTGTCATTTGCTAACAGTCAGCATATTAGAAATAACGGTTTTATTACCGTTTATTTCGACCAAAAGAAATTTCAAAGCGACCCTGCGAATTAGACAGAACAGCCGCAATGGGAACTTGAGTGCTCCTACCTGATTGTGCCTGTCAGTCAAAAGCATTCACGTGACCTGGATCAGCCAATCACTCACCTTACGTCACGGTGATGAATATTTAACAGGTGAAATGCGTTCACACAACAATCCCACAAGATAAACCATGTTGAACATGCGTTTTGGTTGCTTCGGTTTTTCTTGTTGAACAGATCTAGAACCGACTCCAGACGGATGGGAAATGACGTAAAGATACATTTGACGTAAGGCGAGTGACGCAATTTTACTTGATTGTTCCAAACTTTGACGATTTAATTTTCAAGTGAGCGGGTCGACATTGCACACTCAGAGGGTGGGTGGTGCCTTGCTGTTCCGTGAAGCACCCACCGACAAAACTAGCTTTTCGGTATTTTTTAGATAAAGAGAGTATTATCTGACAGCATTGGAAGTGTCATTCTTTAGAATAAATCACGCTGATATTGTTGAATTAAATTTTTACTTTGTCTTGGTTTTTTTTAGCGTGATAAACAAAAACGGTCCCTGCCTGAACGTTATAACATTTAGAGGGTCACCTAGAATCCGTCCTGATTGGTCAAAAAGCCATATGGGGCACTGAGTTGGTAATAAAATCATTTATGATTGGTTTACTGATGGATGGATGGATGGATGGGTGGGTGTGTGTGTGTGTGTGTAGGGGTTGGTGGGTAAATGGATAGATTGATGGATGATAGGGCGAGGTTGGGTGAATGAATAGATTGATGGATGATAGGGCGAGGTTGGGTGAATGAATAGATTGATGGATGATAGGGCGAGGTTGGGTGAATGGATAGATTGATGGATGATAGGGCGAGGTTGGGTGAATGGATAGATTGATGGATGATAGGGCGAGGTTGGGTGAATGGATAGATTGATGGATGATAGGGCGAGGTTGGGTGAATGGATAGATTGATGGATGATAGGGCGAGGTTAGGTGAATGGATAGATTGATGGATGATAGGGCGAGGTTGGGTGAATGGATAGATTGATGGATGATAGGGCGAGGTTGGGTAAATGGATAGATTGATGGATGATAGGGCGAGGTTGGGTGAATGAATAGATTGATGGATGATAGGGCGAGGTTGGGTGAATGAATAGATTGATCCATGAATGATTTATTGATTGGTTGATTAATGAATAGGTTGATAGATTGATGGAAGGGGGTGATGGATGGATTTATTTGTTGGTTGATTAGCTGAATAACTAACTAAAAGAGAGAGAGAGAGAGAGAGAGAGAGAGAGAGAGAGAGAGAGAATAGAGAGAGAGAGACAGACAGACAGACAGACAGAGAGAGAGAGAGAGAGAGAGAGAGAGAGAGAGAGAGAGAGAGAGAGAGAGAGAGAGAGAGAGAGAGAGAGAGAGAGAGAGAGAGAACGAATGTTTTCAAACTAAAAGTGCCAGTCAATAAAAGCAACATGATTTTCTCATCGAAGTGCTGGACTCACTCACTATTTACAATCACCTCGATAAAACGACCCACAAGTGCGCCTTAACTGTTGAAACAATAAATATCCCTGCAGTATGAAGTATATGTATACCATTGATACCATGGAGTGCTGTGTCTACCAGGTGGTGCTGTGTGAAAAGCCAGAGGAAATGTCCGAGTACATCGAGGTGGCCCAGCTGACCAAAGACGTGGGGGGAGAACTGACCTTCGACACCAGTGAATGGACCGAACACCGATCTGTGAGTCATCCAGTTTTATTTCACACATATATTCAAGGACATTTGTGAAGTCAATGTCAATGCCTTGACATTGCGGTTAAGAAACATTCACTCCTGCCAAGCACACCCAACACACGCATCTATAAAACGAATCAACGACATCGAAAAACTAAGTTTATCCAAAGGCCACAGTGGCTGAGTAGCTAGAACTATATCATTTCAGTAGTGAAGGGCCATCTTTTGAAGACCATGTTTCCCTTTTTTTTCATCCTGGATTGTTTTAGAAGAGTAGGCCTACTCCGTGATTTTGCCCTGGATCATGCCAAAAATCGGCTTAGTCCATTTCCTGTTGAATTCCTGTTTGAATGTTTCAGCAAAGCAGATAATTATGATCTATCAGCGTTTACTTTCAATACTTGCATAGGCATGGATATAAATAACATTTCTTCTTCTTCTTCTTCTTCTTCTTCTTCTTCTTCTTCTTCTTCTCCCTTCATGGATTGAAACTCCCACAAACACTCGTGGTTTTCTTTTTTGCACGAGTGTGTTTTTGTTTTACATGAATGGCTGTTTTTACCTCGCTATTTAGGCAGCCATACTCCGATTTCGATGAATAACCCTCCTCCTATTTCTCTTGTTATTCTCACAGGCAGTAGAAAAATTCTCCCAAAACGCCGACGCCATGTCTTTGAGTTTCACGAAAGCCGTCAAGCGTTTCGAGGATCTAGAACTCCCCAACGAGGTGCACGAAATGGAAGCCATGATTCGCTGCTGCATGGCGGAACGCAAAGAACTGCTGGACGATTTCGGGAGTTCTACAACCCACGGCAACACGCTGCTCAAGTGTATCAAGGGCGACAGTGACCAGACTCCGCTCAGCAACCTGTGTCACGTGCTAGAACTGGAGAGGTCAGTGTTGGGGTTGGGAAGAGTTTGGTGTGTGTGGGTGGTGGTGGTGTTGTGCGTGGTGGGGGGAGGGGTTTGATGGTGGTTGTGTGTGTGTGTGTGTGTGTGTGTGTGTGTGTGTGTGTGTGTGTGTGTGTGTGTGTGTGTGTGTGTGTGTGTGTTTGAGTGAGAAAGATAGGGTGCGCCATGCAGCAAGACTGACAGTCAGAGAGAGAGACACCGAAAGAGAGAAAGAGAGACAGACAGACACTTTGACAGTCAGAGACAGCGACAGACAGACAGACAGACATGAAAAGACAGGGAGATAAAGGGGAAATCAGTTCTTGACGTTACGGTAACATATCTGCAGGTTTGCATATAAGGAGAGCGTTACTCAAGGGAAGCAATTTGTAGGGCAGCTATCAAGTGAACAATCCGATTAGGCTTGGTTGTCTGTGTGTCACCTGGTTTACCTCCCTTGCATCTAGCCTTCTCTAACTCGCTGCTTCACACAGTACAGACATATATATATATAGACTATAGTTCGTTGCGAGAGTTAGAGGAATGAATTTTAGGAATTAGAGCAAGGAATAAAAATCCTTCTGTTCAGATTGGATATGACAATGTGTCTTTGTCTCTGTGTACGTTGTTTTAAATGTGAGAAATATAACTTTGGAGAAATAGTGACAGACAAACAGCTTGGGACAGCGATCATCAAAGTGACAGTTGGCGTCCATTTTAGCACTGCGTAGCGCTCCTGCACATCGCGACTTTATTCGTTTATCTGGCTGTTTGTTTATATGTATGTATGGATGTGTGTTTCTGTGTGTGTGTATGTATATATGTTACCGGCACGGTGGCCTAGTGGTAATAATCCGCCCCGTGATCGGGAGGTCGAGGGTTCGAACCACGGCCGGGTCATACCTAAGACTTTAAAATTGGCAATCTAGTGGCTGCTCCGCCTGGCGTCTGGCATTATGGGGTTAATGCTAGGACTGGTTGGTCCGGTGTCAGAATAATGTGACTGGGTGAGACATGAAGCCTGTGCTGCGACTTCTGTCTTGTGTGTGGCGCACGTTATATGTCAAAGCAGCACCGCCCTGATATGGCCCTTCGTGGTCGGCTGGGCGTTAAGCAAACAAACAAACAAACAAAATGTATATGTTCGTGTGTATTTGTGTGCATTTGTGTGTAAATATGTGTTAAGGGAGGGGGGACGTATGCGTTTGGCTTCATAGTACTTTCATACGAATCCCTATCGCTAATCGATCGATGTTAAAAAAAATCTTTAAAAAAAAAACGCACTTTTTGGTTTCTAGTTATAGCCTGATTGCGTAGCCACAAATAGCACCTGTTTTTTTAAAGAAATCATCACGTCGATTCCGTGCGAATGAGCTTTTGCCAAACAACCCTTTTTAACACTGTCTAAATGATCTTTGCTAATTTTTTTGGAGTCTTAAACGCTTTGGCGAATAATTCTAATTATTGTTGTTGAGAAATGAATTTCCTCCAAAAATGTCTTTACCTTGTTAAAAATATGCTTTACGATTTTTGTAGCATGTTGAAGAGACACGTTTGCCTGCAATGACGACTCGCTTGACCCCTACCCTGTATAACACAATTTATGAACAAGTAAAAAATAAAAACGATGAAATACTATGCATTTATCGTAGAGCCAGTAAAATATTTTCTGTTTTTCTTTTTGATTTACCTTATCTGGTTCATATTTTACGACAATTTGAAAATGACGAAAAATCACTCGCAACAGTGGGCGCGAATGAGTTGCGTTTCTTTTGCCGGGGACTGTACAGTCCTGTTTTTTTTAGCACATGCAAGCATGTCTATTCGTGATTTTAATGAGATGTGTGGCTGGTATTGCAGCAATCTGTAGTCATGTTACCTGGAAGCATGTATACTCATGATTTTAATGAGATGTGTTGATGATTTTGTAGCAATCTGCTGCCCAGTTCTTTTAAACACCTGTAAGCATGTATACTCATGATTTGTAAATGAGATATGTTTGTGATATTGCAGGTTATTAGTCCAACTGGACGAAACGAAGCATCAGTTTGACCAGTTCTGGTCAGCCCACGAAAGAAAGATGAGACAGGGGCTACACTTACGGCAGTTTGAGGAAGACTTTAAACTGGTGAGTAGTAAAAAATAGTAGTAGAACCAATAGTAGTGGTAGTAGTAGAAGTAGTAGTAGTAGTAGAAGTAGTAAACAACGAAAGGAAGATGAGACAAGAACTACATTTACGGCAATATGAGGAAGAATTTGAGCTGGTAAGAGTGTTTTGCCGTATGAACTGAAGTTTGAAGCCTCAGAAAATCAACGTTTTTGGGGGTAGCCCATCTAGTGAATCAGAGGAGAATAATTACTTAATTCAAGTATCCGTCACTTGAAACAGATCAGCTTTGAGCTCTTAACAAATAAATCAATGAGAAGGTAATTCAGTGATCCAGTTATTCTATCTATGTCTCTGCAAGAGGTGAATCAGGATTTGTGTGTGTTGTCGTGCGTTTGCTTGCCTGCTTGTTTTACTTATTAGTAGCTTTTAAGAAATGGATACAACAAAAAGTTGCCAGTTTCTACAGGAAGCACAGCCGGTCTGTTGATTTTTGGTATGTGACCTTCGACCACTTCCTCAACCTTTCCCAGCACGTCCAAAACATCCGCACAATTGCGTACAGTAACGTAAGGAAAATCAGTTCTATCCGCCACTATCTTACCCCCCAAGCCGCTCAAACTCTAGCCTGTTCTCTAGTTCTATCCAGAATAGACTATTGCAACAGCCTGTTCTATGGCTGTGATCAAAAACTTGTCGAGTCACTCCAAAAGGTACAAAACTCTGCCGCCAAATTGATATATCGTTCTAAGAAGTTTGATCATGTCACACCACTTCTTCGTTCCCTTCATTGGCTTCCCGTGTCCGCTCGTATCAGATACAAGCTTGCTTGTATCTGTTTCTCTGCCAAATTTGAAGATGGCCCTAAATACCTCAAGGAACTGCTCGTCACATATGACAATCCCTCTGACTACAACCTCCGCTCACGCGCTGACAGTCGCAAACTGGAAACTCTCGAGCGAAGCTTGCCTTCTTTTGGAAATCGCTCGTTTGCTTCTGCGGCTGCCATTGTCTGGAATTCTCTCCCTTCCTCCGTTCGCCATTCTGCTTCTAAGGACTCTTTCCGCAGTTCCCTTAAAACGCACCTTTTTCGCGAATCCTTGTAAATTGTCCTTGCCATCTTTATAGACTGTTAGAGGTGAAGTTAGATTTGTTGTTTGAATGTGTCTTTTTTGTATAGTTGCTTCAGCTTTGATTGAGCTATAGGGTTCTGTATGAAATTTGCATTTAGTCTTTCTTTTTCTTGCTGAGTGTATGTACAGTCCAGAGAGGAGACGGACATGGTGTGAGCTTGTCCAGGGGGGTATATGAACATCTCAGTGGCAGGGGGATGGAAGCACTTGTTAATGAGTGGGAGTGTGTATGCGCGTGGTGTGCACGAGGATGTATGCACGTGAGTGATATTTGTAAATGTGTATTATTATAATATCATCTTTGTATTTATATTATTGAAATTGTTATATCTCGATGTACAGCGCTAAGAGCATAGTTAAATTTGTGAAGCGGCGCTATATAAGCTATCTTTATTATTATTATTATTAAGCGGAGGACTGGCCTTATCCCATGGGCAAGCCTGGCCAGATTTCAGATGGTTAAGTCAAACTGTTTTTACGGGAAGGGTATAGTGCCTTTAAGCTCACTCCTCCTCTAACCTCACCAACCTTATCACTCACTGTGTCTGCATTGTGTCTCTCCAGATCCAGTTCCATATCAACCTGAAGATAGAACAGCTACAGGAAAAGATGGAAGAGTTGGGATCCACGGTGACGCAGGTGGAAGCCATGACCGCTGAGTTTGAGAAAACAGAGGAGGAGGCACAGGTTAGTTTGATTGTTCGTGTGTGTGTGTGTGTGTGTGTGTGTGTGTGTGTGTGTGTGTGTGTGTGTGTGTGTGTGTGTGTGTGTGTGTGTGTGTGTGTGTGCGCGTACGTGCGTGCGTGTGTGTGTGTGTGTGTGTGTGTTCGTGCGCGCGGGTGTGCATACGTGTGTCTGTCTGTCTGTCTGTCTGCACGACTGTCTGTGTCTGTGTAGAGGGATGGGCTAGTGGGCCTTTCTTCCTGTCATGTGACTGTCTCCATGTCTGTTTGTCCGTCTTTCTGTCTGTCTATTTGTCTGTCCGCCTGTCTGTCTGAATGCCTTTCTGTCGGGCTGGCTTGCAATAATTATGTCTGTCTGTCGGCGTCTGTCTCTCTGTCTGTGTGTCGGTCTGTGTTATGCTTGCGATGTTATGTCAGTGTGTTGTGTATCTCAGTTTGTGTCGGTCTTTGTTATGCTTGCGATGTTATGTCAGTGTGTTGTGTATCTCAGTTTGTGCCGGAGAATGATGTAAACAGTCAAAGTTCAGAGAAATAATTCTCAGATGACTAAAAGGCTTCTTTTGTCACTCTTTTACATCTTGCACACTATGTTTACAACTGTGGTGGGATTCTAACACATCGGTACGCAAGCACGCAAGCACGCACGAACGCACTCGCGCACACACTCGCGCACACACACACACACACACACACACACACACTTACACGCACACACACACTTACACGCACCACGCCCCACGCACCCCCCCCCCCTCCCCCCCCCCCCCCCAAAATGATTGTTCTGACAATACGGTCAGACAAAATCGTCAGTTGAAAGAATTCTAGACTTTTCTGTGTCCTCCTGAGATAAAACGTAATTGATTCATTTTATCGCTTCAGAACAAAAAGGGATCAGACAGACTGCTAACATACCAACATCATTACGTCAAGTACTCCTGAATGTTCAGTTTGTCTTACATTTCCATAAACTAAGCTTTTTTGTTTTCTGATTCACTATCTCTGTTTTTTTTATTGTCTTGTGGGTGTGTTTTTTTTAAAATTGTTATGTCTGTATTTACAATGCACAGACGGAGATTGTATACCGTGCGTGTGGCAATAGTTTCTGTTTAGCTCTCCGACCTATATTCCTCGGTGGTACTGGCTACTGTTTACTCTGAACAGACTCAGTTATCTGCATATCCTTGAAAATGTCAATCAATTAATTGTGACACTGTAACTGAGAGATTCAGTGCGCTTATTTCTGTAATTTATAAGTAAAGTCGGATACACGGTTCGAGATGGTTATCTTTGTATGTTTCTTTGCACCAGGTGTAGTGTGACATAACACAAACCCAGTGTTTCCATCGTGCGTGAGGTTCGCAGAAAATCATTGTTTCCATAGGCAAAGTTTTGCTTGGGGTGACGGACAGAAACATCACTTGTTCCAGATAATGATATGGTACTATGAGTGACATCCCCTTTCCCATTTTCTGTCTGTTTATCTGTCTGTCTATCCACCCCTGAGTTTCTCCTCGTTGAGATAATAAAGTGTTCTAGTTCTATGTCTATGTCCGTCTGTCTGTCTTTCCTCAGTAGTAGCTATTGAAATGTCTCTTAAGCCAAGCCTTTTTTCTTTCTTTTTTTAAACGTGGTTGTTAGTTTTCTTTTTTGTTTTAAAAATTGCTTACCCTGGTGCCATCATTTTGTTTCCAGTGTTATAAATATTGCTCTCTCTCTCTCTCTCTCTCTCTCTCTCTCTCTCTCTCTCTCTCTCTCTCTCTCTCTCTCTCTCTCTGTCTCTCTCTCTCTCTCTCTCTGAACCCTCTTACCTCTTTGTTCTTGTTGTTCTCTCTCTCTCTCTCTCTCTCTCTCTCTCTCTCTCTCTCTCTCTCTCTCTCTCTCTCTCTCTCTCTCTCTCTCTTTCTCTCTTGCGCGCGCACATAATTCACCAAACATCGCTTTTAGACTGATTTATATCCCATTATTTTCCGCCCGAAGGAAAGGTTGACTTTCAGTTTTAGATTCGCGTGGCCGCATTTGCCTAATTAGCATATTTTTGCTATTCCGGATATGAACACTAACTGTCCAATATGAACTATTCTGAGTGCGCGCTCCATGTATTTGCATAATTAATAGTCCATATTTAACATCATCACACCAGAACCGGTTTGGCGGATATGGAGGAGTGTATTGTTGTCTCTTTTGCATTGCGATGTTGAGTTCATATTTAGACACACCAACACCGCATGGGCAAGTCCCATTTGGCCTGATTTGCATAAGGACGGTGATGGTTTGGGTTATTGGCATGTTCTTGTCTGTTGATGTCTGAGATGTTGGGTTGTACTGTGTATCTCTTTTGTTGTGGTCCTATTGACGCACCAGGCGGAGGTTATGCGTGTTTGGGTATGGTTCGGCCGTGATGAAGGTGTGTACAGTTTGCTTAGATCGGTATTACAAAACAAAACAAAAATCAAAACAAAAATTAGCCTTGGTGTGGTAACAAATGTAATAAATTAGAGACAGCATAGAGGATGTTGACTTTTTTCTTTATTGTAAAAAGTTGTTTGTGTGTATTAAAGATTACAATTCTTAGAACAGATGATTGTCCATTTCATTTGTTTGTGCACCAGGCAACACTCAATCGTGCAGGCGAGTATATGTGTGTGTTTGTGCTTACACCTGTTAAAGATACATTACCTACCTTATCGTGTAGCCGTAGTTAAAGAGAGACAGACAGACAGACACACAGACAGACAGACAGACAGACAGACAGACAGACAGACAGACAGACAGACAGACAGACAGACAGACGGACACACAGACACACAGACACACAGAGAAACGCACAGAGAGATAAACTCCCAAACAAAACAGCTAAGTTCTTTGTTGGAATTTAAAGAGAGTGAGAGTGGGGAGGGAGAGAGAGAAAAACAGAAAGAGAGAGATGGAAAAAGGAGAGAGGTGCACTCCCAAACAATACAATACAGTTCAGCTCTCTGACGCAGGTGAGAGAGAGATAGAGAGAGAGAGAGGGAGAGAGAGAGAGAGAGAGAGAGAGAGAGAGAGAGAGAGAGAGGGAGAGAGAGAGAGAGAGAGAGGGAGCGAGGCAGGGAGAGAGAGAGAGAGAGAGAGAGAGAGAGAGAGAGAGAGAGAGAGAGAGAAAAAAGCAAGAAAAAAAAGCAAGATAGAGATGCACTCCCAAACAAAACAGCGAAGTTCTCTAATGCAAGTTTCCTCAGTTTCCTAACGAGAGCAAAAGGAGGGGGCAGACAGACGGTGTGAGTGTTGGTATCAGAACAACACCATGACGTTTGTCTGTCCTGATGAACTCCTTGATTAATCCTGGCCGTCTTTACACCTGGGGCGAGTAGCAACCTGCACCGTCCACTTCAGTGCACGCGCTATTTGAACACCCTTGGATGGAAAAGATGGGAGCCACAGTCACTGTCCTTCCGGCTTGGTCGGTTTATAGCACAATCGCAGAAATCAGGGCAAAAAACACTTCCTTCCCTCTTCTCCCCATCCCCTTGTGGCTTTTTAAGATTTCATTAATGAAATATTTTTTTTTAAAGCACTGGCTTTTGATGACCGGCACGGTTGGCCTAGTGGTAAGGCGTCCGCCCCGTGATCGAGAGGTCGTGGGTTCGAACCCCGGCCGGGTCATACCTAAGACTTTAAAATCGGCAATGTAGTGGCTGCTCCGCCTGGCGTCTGGCATTATGGAGAAAGTGCTAGGACTGGTGTCAGAATAATGTGACTGGGTGAGACATGAAGCCTGTGCTGCGACTTCTGTCTTGTGTGTGGCGCACGTTATATGTCAAAGCAGCACCGCCCTGATATGGCCCTTCGTGGTCGGCTGGGCGTTAAGCAAACAAACAAACAAACTGGCTTTTGATTCTTAGTATGTGTCTAAGTAGAGGGATGGCCTTACTCCTGTGTTTACACAAGCCTGGCCAGGTCTGAGATAGTCAACCGTTTACACGAACAAGACT
The DNA here is from genome assembly GCF_037325665.1 of Littorina saxatilis. Lineage (NCBI taxonomy): Eukaryota > Metazoa > Mollusca > Gastropoda > Littorinimorpha > Littorinidae > Littorina > Littorina saxatilis. Next base: position 18,386,469 of record NC_090257.1, on the reverse strand, counting down.
GTGCCATTACAAGTTCATACTTAAATCTTTATCTGGATTTCGATTCTATCAACATGCCGATTTACATCTAGTCTACGTGAGGTCTGGAAATGTAAGATGCGAACAGGGTAGCGAACCTCAAGTTAATATATAGGCATACATAGAATCGGTCTTCATTCCCGTGGTATTGATCGTTTGGTTACGAAACCCTACGATTGTATACACAGATTGAGACACTGCCAACGTATGGAATGCTTCTTTTACATGGGTTTCTATTTTCCATGGATTCAGATTTCAAACGATTAACCGACTTCTGCGCTGACTCGTGCGACTGATCTGAATGCTGGACACTGCGTTCCTAACCGGTCCTGTTTTGATGGGTTTCACATACAGTTACTCCTCATCCCCAAGCCCCAAGCAGGACCGTTATGATGAGTAATAAAACTTGAAACCTTGCTTTAACTCAGTCAGTTTTCTGTCGTTGTTAGAATGACGATCTTTTGGGGGGGACAGCGCGCAAACTGTATCTGTGTTCTCTCTCCGAGTTTGTGTGTATCTGTGAATGAAACATACGAGGGGAGTTAATTCTCCGTTAACTGTAAATCCTTTACTTCCGGTCGTTGTTGTGTCTTTTTGCATCATTTCCTGTTCGTGTTCCCCCAGGTCCCACCTCCCCCCTCCGCCCCCTCTTGTTTTCATCGTCTTCATCTTCACATTTCTAACGTTATTTCTACCTTTGTCTTTCTACGCTTTTTATCTTAATCGCTCACCTCTTAGGTGCATAGCATGGAGTCAGCGACGACGTTCTTTTCAGAACATCCCTAAACCGGCACCCGCACCCCAACCTACCCCTAATTTAAGACTCCCACCTGATTTTCTAATATTTTGGAGGTCTTGAAAAGGGGGTGTCCACTGTACACAAATCGCTCCAGATTGCATGTGGCACCACAGACGCTGGTAAGAGACTAAGGCCAGGATCAAACGAACGCTTTCTTGGCGCGTTTTCACACTACAAGTGTTTGGGCGCAGTAAACGCTCCTGTGCGACTATGTTTGTGCGTTTAATTTGGCTTGTTTTGTTTCCAAGTTACTCTGTGTTTGTATCAACCACACATACACTGGCTGGCCTGAATGAAGAGCCTGTAAATCCCAGTCGATTCTTTCGGATCTCGTTCATGGATAAGAGGAGAACCAATAGTCTCGAATAGAAGGCGGAAATCCTGGGGTTTACAGCCTCAATTCTGTCACTCTCTGTCGGTGTCTGTCTGTCTCTCTCTGTTACTGTCTTCGTCTCTCTGTCTCTGCCTCTCCCTGTCTGTCTCTCTGTCTCTGTCTCTCTTTGTAGCACACACATGCACGCACGCACGCACGCACGCATGCACGCACGCACGCACGCACGCACGCACACACACACACACACACACACACACACAGACACACACACACCAATTTAGCTCCGTTGCCTTGCTTCATTCCTCTCTCGCTCTCTCTCTCTCTCTCTCTCTCTCTCTCTCTCTGTGGGCGACCTCCAGTAATGTCCACTTCCCTGATACTTCTGTAAGGTGTGGTGTTCTCAGGTCCCCCGTCCTTCCGTCAGTGTGTCTAAATAGAAGGAGACAATACTGCTGAATCTAAACAGTGACAACCCTTCCTCATCACGTGACAAACATTTAGACACATCTGGTTGGCCTGCTATTTTTGTCTCTGCATTTGATTGGATCTTCATTACAAGCAGGGCATTGGATTGGTTAGAGTATTTTTTTATCCTCGCTTTCGACGGTGGATATTACAGGAAGTTTTGCAGACCTGTGACATATTTTAGGGAACAAGAATCTAGGGTTAGGACCATACATTCTCGGAGAATAGTTAGAATGAATCTTGGCATTGTTAAGAGAGGACGATGAGAAGAATTTCGACTGTTTCATGAACAATAAAGAACTTCGTGTGTTTTAGTTTTGAGGAAGTATCGTGCGTTTACTACTTCCCTTGGGGAATTCAGAGTCTCAGATAGTATCCTTCGATTTGAAGCAATCGGAAGAAACGTGATTCCAAAGCATTTTTTTGTGTGTGAATTTTGAGTGTCGGCGGCATTAAACTTACAGTAATAAACGTTCTTTCAGAAGTTAAAATTGAGCCGTGAATATTCATTGTGAGATCGAGCAGATGCTGTGGTTCTTGTGTTTTGTGTCAGAAGGTTGATTTTGTTTGTTTGCTGTGCTTTATTGCTGTTTGAACATCTATCAAACGTGATAAATGATTTCCGCTAATACAAATCGAAATCACTTTAAAAGCCACGAACTGTGAGGATCTACAGACAAAGAAAATAACAGAGAACACATTCGGCAAAGTAGAACTTGCAATCAGGGTTTTTCTTTTGTGCACACGTATATATTGGCTTTAAGAAAAGCCACAACGCCTTCCCAAAAATGGTCTTGACAGACCAGAATCGGTATACCAGTTACGGCAGCGCGCCGTTCTACTCGTCCAAAAGACGAAAATCGTCCTCCAACGTGTACGAAGAAATTCGCCAAGGCGAGGACGATTCGGATTCTGAAACGCTCACCCGCAAAGTCAGAACCGCTGTTCAGCCCCACATGTCTGAGGCACCGAATCTGGTATCCATGACAACGGTGGATGCGACGTCATCAGAAAATGCTGCTTGCGACAGCCAACATGGCACAGAAGAGGAAAGGGTTTCACGATGGCACAGTGGATACTCCAGAGCGACTGCTTCTTTCTCGATGAGTGTCAGGCACGATTATCTTGATATGGTGAGTTTAATGTTATGTTATTTCTTTTTCGCATGAATCGATTTGAAAGAACTTTGTGTATCCTGAACGCAATCAGTAAAGGGTATTGTGGAAAGAACAGCTATGGGGGAAAAAAGCGATATGTCTCAGTACACGGTGTATTTTGGTGTGTGATGCATGGTTTTCTGTCCGTTAAAAAATACCGAAGAGCGAGCTTTCATCTTTAAAAACGTTCCGATTCTCGAACAGGAATACGACCAGAATAGATAATACTCAATGCGATTGGAGTATTATGGGTACAACAAATTTGTCTTCATTCGGCTTTTCTTAAAACACAATCTCCACTCTCTCTCTCTCTATCTCCCTCCCTCTCTCTCTCTCTCTCTCTCTCTCTCTCTCTCTCCCTCCCTCTCTCTCTCTCCTCTCTCTCTCTCTCACTCTCTCTCACTCTCTCTCACTCTCTCACTCTCTCTCACTCTTTCTCTCTCTCTCTCTCTCTCTCTCTCTCTCTCTCTCTCTCTCTCTCTCTCTCTCTCTCTCTCTCTCTCTCTCTCTCTCGCAAGACTTTTAAAGACAGATATTTCTCATTCTTTATACATGGCACATTTCGTTTTCACTTAGCCTGAACATGTATAATTATTGTTGATGCCTTATTTGTACCGTTTACACGTTTCAGTAGATATACAAGATATTCTTGTATGTACATATAATATAGATATTCTTGTATGTACCTAATTAATTTCATAACATGACTTATGTAACGATGCCACATGCTATTACTTGCAACGTAGTTACTTCATTGAAGACCTGCCCTTGAAGACCTGTCTGACTCTGATTCTGTTTATTTTTCTGAAGTTCAAAATTTCAGCTCCTGGTGTAAAGATAACTATTTAGCCCTAAATGTAACAAAAACAAAAGAGCTAGTTATTGACTTTCGCAAAAACCCAGCTACAGTTTCAGATTTGTACATAGATGGTGTGAAAGTTGAGCGAGTGACTGAATACAAATATCTCGGAACAGTCATTGACAACAAACTAAATTTCTCCTCAAACACTAAAGCTATCCACAAGAAGTGTCAGTCAAGAATCTACTGCTTACAAAAGCTCAGAAGTCTGAACATCAACAGCCGCATCCTCCAAACATTCTATACTTCATTCATTGAATCCATTCTCACTTTCTCTTTCATCTGCTGGTATGGAGGTCTGTGTGTGAAGAGTAAGAATGTGCTTGGGCGGGTGGTGAACACATGTGGTAAGATTGTGGGGGTGAGACAGGAAGGATTGACTGTGCTGTATGAACGACGTGTGGTGCGAAAGGCCCGTTGCATCATCCAGGATAGTAGTCATGTGCTCGCTCACCACTTTGAGGTCCTGCCCTCAGGACGTCGCCTCCGCACTCCCAGATTCCGCACGCTCAGAACTAAGAACAGTTTTATTCCAAAGTCAATTGGCTTTTTAAATACCTAAGTTAATTAAAACTAGTATGTGTGCCGGTGAACATATGCACTGATTTCTGTGATGAATGAGTGTGATAACCCTCGAATGACTAGTCCTGTGATAAATATTGTTCAATGACATATCTATTCCTGTGATAATGATAGTTTTTAGCGTTAAACTTTTAACCTATTTGGAATCATGTTACTATTCCTGTTAGTGTACATATGCGTGCGCGAGTGTAGTATGCTTCGTATGGTATTTTTATCTGTTGTCTTATTATTTGTTTTGTCTTTTAATGTGCACCACACTGAAATTTCTCTGTATGAGATAATAAAGTATTCGTATTCGTATTCGTATTCGTATTGACTTCTCAGTTTCACGGATTTTTTCTTCCCTCGAAGTTTCACACGTTTTTTGTTGCTTGAAACAGTTTTCATTATACCTTTGACAATAATATGTCATGTTCGTTTGTATATATATTTTTGTTTGTTTAGTCTGTTAATCGTTTGCTTGTTTGTCGCTTACTTTTATTACTTCTTTAATTGATATTCCAACATTTTTAAAACGTATTATCATTAGATTAAACCCATGGGCGAGGGCTGGATGTAAAAAAGCACCTGTTTGTTTATGCCATTACCCTCGTAAATAAAGAATTTGTCATTGTCATTGTCATTGTCTCTCTCTCTCTCTCTCTCCCTCCTCTCTCTCTCTCTCTCACTCTCTCTCTCTCTCTCTCTCTCTCTCTCTCTCTCTCTCTCTCTCTCTCTCTCTCTCTTTCTCACTCACTCACTCACTCACTCACTCTTCCTCCCTCGCTCGCTCCCTCCCTCCCCCTCAAGCCACAAGCACCCAGTAACTACAAACATCAATCATGATCATTATCAAAGTCAGAGAGTGACGCTAGCAACAGCGGGTACCCGACCAACCCACGCCGCCACCCCGATGACAGTACCCGAGGTCAAAAACCACCTCAAGCTTGGGGTCGGGTAGGGCACGGGGGGAGGCTACCCGCTCAGACCGCTACAAAGATGGGGTGTATCGGGTAGCTATTCTTCTTTTTCCCCTTCCCTCCCGATCCCCAATGCCTCCATTGTACCTGTTTCTCACCCGCGGTTTAGGATGGTGGAAAGTGTGGGAATATTCTCGCAAACACAGTTTTTGTGTGTATGCGTTTCTGAAGGAAAGAGGGGGATGGGGGTGCGGATTGGCTGTGTGAGGTCAAGGTAAGGAGGGAGGCCAAGGGCAGGGTGGAGGGTGGGGGAGGGGGAAGCAAAGAGGAGGGTTGTCACAAGCAGGCGACGGGACATCGTTGTGACTTTAGCAGATAAAAGTATAGTGGAACCCCGGGACCCCTTTTAAAGACCTTGCTTTTTCACATTTTCTCTTCATAATCTCTTCAAATTCCTTTCCATTTTAAGACTCCCACCTTTTTAAGACCTGATTTTTTCAGATTAATGGAGGTCTTAAAAAAAGGGGGGGGGGGGGTTCCACTGTAAAACGACATTGTTATCCAACAAAACTGATGTAGCAGTAACCAAAGAGAGTTCCTATCCTCTTTGGTAGTAACATAAAGAGCAGAACTGTATTTTCTGTTTGTCTTTTATAGAGTTAACTAAGTCTGCACATCTATGTTTACCCCCCGCGGGTTAGGGGGAGTCCCATATTGGTTGGGACTAGAAAGAATTTACCCGATGCTACCCAGCATGTCGTAAGAGGCGACTAACGGTTTTGTTTCTTCTCTTCTTTTGTCTTATTTCTGCCTTACCAGTCCTTTCACCTATATTTCCTTCCAAGAAAACTCTCCCTACTATTCCCTGCAGTTTTCCAATTCTTTTCTTGTTGTCTTATTTCTACCTGACTGGATCCATCACCTTTATTTCACTTACCAAAAGTCTTCTTTTCCACATCCTTATTTCTCTGCACCCCGCATGTCGTATGAGGCGACTAACGGATTCTGTTTCTCCTTTAACCCTTGTTAAGTGGTTCTTGTATAGAATATAGTCAATGTTTGTAAAGATTTTAGTCAAGCAGTATGTAAGAAATGTTTAGTCCTTTGTACTGGAAACTTGCATTCTCCCAGTAAGGTCATATATTGTACTACGTTGCAAGCCCCTGGAGCAATTTTTTGATTAGTGCTTTTGTGAACAAGAAACACTTAACAAGTGGCTCTATCCCATCTCCCCCCTTTCCCCTATCCCATATCCCCCTTTCCCTCGTCGTGATATAACCTTCGTGGTTGAAAACGACGTTAAACACCAAATAAAGAAAAGAAAGACATCTAGGTTTTTTTCTGCGTCTCGTTTGATACGGTGATGACACTCACTGTTATTCGCGTTGCTTGGAGACATGTCTTTTTCACTGTATTTAACATTTAATTGGCATCTTTCCATTAATCCAAGCCGAGATGTGCCATGTTTAAACTTGGGCCCGTCTCGTCTTTGTTGGCACAAAGGAATGATGTCATATTATTTCCAACAAGAGTACGATTCTCATTACTATCTTTTACAGACAGGATTTCGGATCCCTCTACTACGTGCTAACTTTCAAGTTTTTTTTATAAACTTTGTTTTACCTTGGTCCTAGAGTATTGTTTCCACAATGTGTCACAACTGAAAAGCAGTTAATTTGTTGTTTCCACAATGTGTCACAAATAGCAGTTACCTTGTTGTTTCCACAATGTCTCACAAATAGCAGTTACCTTGTTGTTTCCACAATGTCTCACAAATAGCAGTTACCTTGTTGTTTCCACAATGTGTCACAAATAGCAGTTACCTTGTTGTTTCCACAATGTGTCACAAATAGCAGTTACCTTGTTGTTTCCACAATGTGTCACAAATAGCAGTTACCTTGTTGTTTCCACAATGTCTCACAAATAGCAGTTACCTTGTTGTTTCCACAATGTCTCACAAATAGCAGTTACCTTGTTGTTTCCACAATGTCTCACAAATAGCAGTTACCTTGTTGTTTCCACAATGTCTCACAAATAGCAGTTACCTTGTTGTTTCCACAATGTCTCACAAATAGCAGTTATCTTGTTGTTTCCACAATGTCTCACAAAAAGCAGTTACCTTGTTGTTTCCACAATGTCTCACAAATAGCAGTTACCTTGTTGTTTCCACAATGTCTCACAAAAAGCAGTTACCTTGTTGTTTCCACAATGTCTCACAAATAGCAGTTACCTTGTTGTTTCCACAATGTCTCACAAATAGCAGTTACCTTGTTGTTTCCACAATGTCTCACAAATAGCAGTTACCTTGTTGTTTCCACAATGTGTCACAAATAGCAGTTACCTTGTTGTTTCCACAATGTCTCACAAATAGCAGTTACCTTGTTGTTTCCACAATGTGTCACAAATAGCAGTTACCTTGTTGTTTCCACAATGTCTCACAAATAGCAGTTAACTTGTTGTTTCCACAATGTCTCACAAAAAGCAGTTACCTTGTTGTTTCCACAATGTCTCACAAATAGCAGTTACCTTGTTGTTTCCACAATGTCTCACAAATAGCAGTTAACTTGTTGTTTCCACAATGTCTCACAAATAGCAGTTACCTTGTTGTATCCACAATGTCTCACAAATAGCAGTTACCTTGTTGTTTCCACAATGTCTCACAAATAGCAGTTACCTTGTTGTTTCCACAATGTGTCACAAATAGCAGTTACCTTGTTGTTTCCACAATGTGTCACAAATAGCAGTTACCTTGTTGTTTCCACAATGTCTCACAAAAAGCAGTTACCTTGTTGTTTCCACAATGTCTCACAAATAGCAGTTACCTTGTTGTTTCCACAATGTGTCACAAATAGCAGTTAACTTGTTGTTTCCACAATGTCTCACAAATAGCAGTTACCTTGTTGTTTCCACAATGTGTCACAAATAGCAGTTACCTTGTTGTTTCCACAATGTGTCACAAATAGCAGTTAACTTGTTGTTTCCACAATGTCTCACAAATAGCAGTTACCTTGTTGTTTCCACAATGTGTCACAAATAGCAGTTACCTTGTTGTTTCCACAATGTGTCACAAATAGCAGTTACCTTGTTGTTTCCACAATGTCTCACAAAAAGCAGTTACCTTGTTGTTTCCACAATGTCTCACAAATAGCAGTTATCTTGTTGTTTCCACAATGTCTCACAAAAAGCAGTTTATTTGAGCATTCCTCTCACGGCCTGGGCGTAATGGTGGCGTATCTCTTACATTCCACTCCTGGCATCATCTTACTTAATTGTAGTGCAACGCTCGCACACAGGTAACGGCTGTTCTCTTAAAGCACGTCTTGCTGCTCGGGATAAGCCACAATTAGCTGCGAGTGGCAACCACCACAATACAGGGGAACCCCCTTTAACCACCTCCACAAATCTGAGATAATCAGGTCTTAAAAAGGAGGGAGTCTTTAAACGGAGGTAGATTTGTTATGAACAAAACATCTGGAAAAAATAAGCTCTTAAAAGGGACGGAGTCTTTAATACATTGAGGGGTCTTAAAAGGGACGGAGTCTTACATTGAGGGGTCTTAAAAGGGAGGGAGTCTGACATTGAGGGGTCTTAAAAGGGAGGGAGTCTGACATTGAGGGGTCTTAAAAGGGACGGAGTCTTACATTGAGGGGTCTTAAAAGGCAGGTTCCACTGGAGAGAAATGGACCAATTCCGGAAAATAACGTGTTGATACACGCCGCTCGCTAGTGATTGGCCAGTAATGCCACGTGGGAAACTTTGCGCCAATGTTTCCAAGGGAAACAACTCTTTTACAACACGTACAAACCCGACAGAGTATATTTAAGAAAATGGTCTATTCTGGCCGAAAACAGGACATTTAGTGTGCCAACATGCCCAGCTGGAAACGTCCGCAAAGTTGACATTTGGCATGTGAACAAAATCAACTTCAACTGTGAACCTGGTTCTGATGCTGATTCTGCCGGTGTGCGATGATTGGAATAAAACTAGTACTTGAAATGGTTGGTGGAAAGAAAGAAAGAAGGAAAGAAAGGTAGAAAGATAACTAAAAGTAAAGAGTAAAATCTGGTGGTTTGATAAGAGGCTTTGCATGCAATTAAGGTCATCACGTTGGGTCTTCGCAACCCCCCCCCCCTCCCCTCCCCCTTTTTTTTCATAACCACTTTATCTAAAGTCGGGGTAACACCCGGGAGCTTGCCGCCCCTAATGGTTTTACCCTGAGGGCGTAAAACAACATTTATTTTCATCTTCGCAATTTCACTGTTCTTTCTTGAAATCAAAGGTCAGTTTTGGGCTATCCCGAGGGGTCAGTGGAATCCTCCATAGACTGGCCTGAGTGTTGTCCTCACTACTTTTCAGTCCAAGTATAATGACAGTCATTTGAGAAGTCTTTTTAGTGTCGTCAGCATGGGGTGAGGTCAGCTTTTATTGTAGCTAGCTGCGGCCGAAGCTTTGTCCAGCAGTAGTTATGGGATTTGGGACGTTAAGAACTGAGGAGATTGAGACCTTGTGAGGAAAGCTTGTAGGGTCAGGATGGTTAAGAGGGAGATACAGATTATGGGAGTTTGGGGAGGGGGGAGAAATAGTGTGATGGAGCGTGAAAAGGTCGTTGGAAGAGAGAACGAGAGAGAAAGAGAGGGGAAGAGACACAGAGAGACAGACAGACAGGCAGCTAGGCAGGCAGGCAGGCAGGCAGGCAGACAGAGAGCGGGGAAGACAGAGACAGACGGAAAGATAGACATACAAAGGTAGGCAGGCAGACAGAGAGCGGGGAAGACAGAGACAGACAGAAAGACAGACATACAAAGGCAGGCAGGCAAGCAGGCAGGCAGGCAGACAGAGAGCGGGGAAGACAGAGACAGACGGAAAGATAGACATACAAAGGTAGGCAGGCAGACAGAAAGACAGACATACAAAGACAGGCAAAAAGAGAGGGAAAGACAGACATACAGACATGCAGAGAAAGAAAGAGCCACCTTTTCCTCCTCAAACAACGACGACAAAACAGGTAGTCACACAACAAGTTAAAAGGTTCCTCAAATGTCTCGCAAGAGGGCAACCACGCAACATTTACACTCCTACGCACTTGCACTAGCCGTCTGCTTGCAAATGCAGCCACAAATGCATGGTGCTCCTTTGTTACTACATTTATCCCCACACATCAAATGGCGATTTGAGACCTCTTTTTCTAATCACCCCGCAAAGAGCAGTTGTCTTTACAAATGTCTGGCTTTTTGTTTTTTATATTTAGTCAAGTTTTGACTAAATATTTTTGTTTTTTGCTTGTCGAATAAAAAAAAACCACAAAAAAACAAGAAAGGTAAGTTTGTGGGACGTTTAATCCTAGACAAAACGAACCACAAGCTACGGTGAGGGTGGGGAGAATGAGCCACGCCTTTCTCTGTTTTTCTGTCTGTCTGTCTGTCTGTCTGTCTGTTTGCCTGTCTGTCTGTCTGTCTGTCTGTCTGTCTGTCTCTCTCTCTCTCTGTCTGTCTCTCTCTCACTCGATCTCTCTCTCTCTCTCTCTCTCTTCACAAGCTCCGGTGCGGGTGGGGAGCATGAACCACGCCTTTTTCTGTCTGTCTGTCTGTCTGTCTGTCTGTCTGTCTGTCTGTCTGTCTCTCTCTCCTCTCTCTCTCTTCACAAGCTCCGGTGCGGGCGGGGAGCATGAACCACGCCTTTTTCTGTCTGTCTGTCTGTCTCTCTCTCTCTCTCTCTCTCTCTCTCTCTCTCTCTCTCTCTCTCTCTCTCTATCTCTCTCTATCTCTCTCTCTCTGACCTGTCCACCGCAAAGCTAATTAGGCAAACATTTTGGGACCGAAAATGTGTCATTAGTTGAATAACAAGGCGTACATTGTTCCGATTCTTTGCGTGTCTTTATCCGGTCAAACTGCTGTAGCCACTATTGTATTGCAGTTAATCCTGCATGTGTGTCCATTGCAATAGCGTGTGTGTGTGTGTGTGTGTGTGTGTGTGTGTGTGTGTGTGTGTGTGTGTGTGTGTGTGTGTGTGCCTCAGTCTCTTGTGTCTGTGTCTGTCTATGTGTCCGTATGTCTCTGTTAGAAGGCTGGGGAGTGGGAGTGTTGGTGTGAATGTCTTTGTCTGTATGCACACATAATATATATGAATTGCTAATAATATACCCGCATAATTAACCAGCCTTGTGATGAGAGGTCTTAAAGTGCTTATCTCTACGGAATAATAACTAGCTCTATTGACAATGCAAAGTACCTCATCTGCATTGTCCTTCTGATACCCCGTACCAATATTCCCCGGCACTCTTGTTAGCTACTCCCAAATAATGAAAATGTTGGGAATTTATGTTTTTACAAAAGTGTTTGTAGAGGACTGGTCAGTGGTGTATATCAAAGAGAGACACAGACAGACATATAGACAGACAGATAGATACAGACAAACGGACACAGACAGACAGACAGACGCAGACAAACAGACACAGACAGACAGACAGACAGATACAGACAGACAGACAGACAGACAGACAGACAGACAGACAGAGGCAGACAAACGGACACAGACAGACAGACAGAGGCAGACAAACAGACAGACAGACAGACAGAGGCAGACAAACAGACACAGACAGACAGACAGATACAGACAGACAGACAGACAAACAGACAGATAGACAAAAATACAGACAGACAGACACAGACAGACAGACACAGACAGACAGACAGACAGACAGACAGATACAGACAGACAGACAGACACAGACAGACAGACAGACAGATACAGACAGACAGACAGACAGACAAACAGACAGATAGACAGAGATAGACACAGACAGAGAGATACAGACAGACAGACAGACAAACATACAGATAGACAGAGATAGACACAGACAGACAGACAAAGACAGACAGACAGACAGATAGACAGACAGACAGACAGACAGATACAGACACAGACAGACACAGACAGACAGACAGACAGACAGACAGACAGACAGACAGACAGACAGACAGACAGATATAGACAGAAATATAGACAGACAGACAGACAGATAGACGGCAGATAGACAGAGAGAGAGTCAGACGCAGAGAGGACGCAGGTGCGTTCACACGGTCCATTCTCCCAAAACATGCAGTGTAGTCTTGCATTACATGAAGGTTATGACTTTTCCCACCGACTACAAACAATAACATTTGATAGTCCTGTATTGCCTGAATCAGGAGAAGGAGGGTAGAGATGTTGCGGGAACTTTGCCTTTTTTTCAAATACATAATTATAACAGTAAAGACATTTAAATGTACACATGACGGTGACAATGATACGAGAAATGAAGCTGCATGGGTTGTCTTGAGTTTGCACTTTTCGGCTTAAAATAAATCGGTCGGATTACAAACAGAAAAAGCGTTTGATTGTACAATTGTTTTTGTTTTTGTTTTTATCTTTTAGTGTCATGGTATCGCATGTCAAGTGTTTTTCTCTCAACTTTTAGAAAAAGATACAGCGGCCGTTAGATTTATGGGGATAAAGGTTTTTAATGTAAGATTGCGCAAATCCCAAAGTACAACCGCTACTAGTTGCAAAAGAAAAACAAGTCGCGTAAGGCGAAAATACAACATTTAGTCAAGCTCAGTCGAACTCACAGAATGAAACTGAACGCAAAGCATTTTTTCCGCAAGACCGTACACTCGTAGCATCGTCTGTCCACCGCTCGTGGCAAAGGCAGTGAAATTAACAATACAGAAAAGCGCGGTAGCGGTTGCGCTGAGGAGGATAACCCGCTTTTCTATATCTCTATTCTTTTTAACTCTCTGAACGTGTTTTTAATCCAAACATATCATATCTATATGTTTTTGGAATCAGGAACGGACAAGGAATAAGATGAAATTGTTTTTAAATCGATTTCGGAAATTTAATTGTAATCATAATTTTTATATTTTTAATTTTCAGAGCTTGTTTTTAATCCGAATATAACATAATTATATGTTTTTGGAATCAGAAAATGATGAAAAATACGATAAACGTAATTTTGGATCGTTTTATAAAAAATAATTTTAATTACAATTTTCAGATTTTTAATGACCAAAGTCATAAATTAATTTTTAAGCCTCCAAGCTGAAATGCAATACCAAAGTCCGGCCTTCGTCGAAGATTGCTTGGTCAAAATGTCAATCCATTTGATTGAAAAAATGAGGGTGTGACAGTGCCGCCTCAACTTTTACAAAATGCTGGATATGACGTCATCAAAGACATTTATCGAAAAAATGAAAAACGTGTCTGGGGATATCATACCCAGGAACTCTCATGTAAAATTTCATAAAGATCGGTCCAGTAGTTTACTCTGAATCGTTCTACACACACACACACACACACACACACACAGAGACACACACACACACACACACACACACACACAGACACACACACACACATACACCATGCACGACCCTCGTCTCGATTCCCCCCTCTATGTTAAAACATTTAGTCAAAAATTGACTAAATGTAAAAAGTAAATCATGTCTTTGAATAATCTCCATTCTATGAGTATGCTTCAACTAAGCACTTAAAGTAACCGAAGCTGATAATTCAACGTACACATTGTCTGTGTTTGTCTACATAAGTACGCCTGAAGGTGCGTACCTTAATTTTGTGGTACATGTAAACGGAGACCTGCGGCGTAAATCTTAGCGCTGAATTTAATGAGGCGAACAATAATTGTGTAAACTATTGTCAGAGTAAGTTGTACGTAGCTTGCGAACTCGTGTAGCCTGGGAAGTGTTTTGAGCAAGGGGATATGTGGTTTGGTACTGAATAAAGTGACGCTCGGTTTAGTCAATTATGCGTACATGGGCGACCGCAAAATATGTTTTTGCACTGAAATCAGCGAACTGCTAGTAAATTATGTGTACGTTGGATAAGTAAACGTAACTGTGTGTGCAGACCCTTTGTCGGACTGAAGTTTATTTCGCTTCGCTTGTCCCGAGAGACTGCATACATATTTTTTTGACAAACTGCGAAAAGAAGATGAGAGTATGAACGGAGGCGTCTTGAGTTGTAGAAAGGTGGGAAGGAAAGGGGATGGGGGGGGGGGTTGATGGGATGGGGGTGATTTAGGCTTTCCCCTCGGGTAGAATAAGTTGTGAGTACTTACGTGTGTGTGTGTGGGGGGGGGGGGGGTTGGGTGGGGGAGGGGGGTTACAGTAAAGGTGGGTTAAGTTTGATAATCTTACTTTTGTGCTGGATCATTAAAAGATGTTACTGTTTCTTACACAGAGAGTTGATATACGCTGAGTTCTTGGTCATTGTGCCGACATAACAGATTAAGTTGTAACAGTTAGTTGCCATGGCTTCAACGTAACAGTCTTACTGTGATTATGAGGAAATAACCTTGGACCAACTGGACGATAATCCCTTCATGAAAATAAGGGCCGCGGATTAAGAAGTGTTCATCCCTGCTTGATTATAAGTAGTCTGTTGTGTATTCTGTTCGTCCACTTTAAGGAACGTTAGATCGAGCTTCCAGGGAACGGATGTTTCCTTTCGTCAATCAAACGGTTCATCAACTTATCATTTGTGGGTTTTTTATTCTGCAATGTTTCATCACTTTCACACGTACCGAAACTGTACGCAGACTTGTACAAAAGTACCCACGGGACTGGGTGGCCGAGTGGTAACGCACTTGCGCTCGGAAGCGAGAGGTTGCGTGTTCAGGCCTGGGTCAGGCCGCAATTTTCTCCCCCCTTTCCTAACCTAGGTGGTGGGTTCAAGTGCTAGTCTTTCGGATGAGACGAAAAACCGAGGTCCCTTCGTGTACACTACATTGGGGTGTGCACGTTAAAGATCCCACGATTGACAAAAGGGTCTTTCCTGGCAAAATTGTATAGGCATAGATAAAAATGTCCATCAAATACCCGTGGGACTTGGAATAAAGTAAAAAAATTCCATCTCACACGGCATTAAGTCTCAGGAAACATGTATACACGCATGCAGGAAAAAAAAAATATGGGTAGCGCCGTATGTATGGCAGCTCGCTTTCCCCGGGGAGAAAGCAGCCCGAATTTCCATGAGGGTAACCTCACTGGACTGTAAATCCAATCCAATCCAATCCAACGAATAAAAGACAAAATTATTGAAGTTTAACTGCTTTCTATACTCTAGAACAAGCCTGGACTTAGACCTGCCTTTTCACACATAACCTTGGGTCACTCCAAACACCATGGCACCAACCTAATCTCCAATGAAGTCAGCCGTGACTTGATTTGTTATCACACCTACCTCAGCACTTTTCATTACCTTGCTGCTGATCACCTTGCTTAGATAGTTCCGTTAAGAGGTCAAGTCATGCGTGTCCACCCATTTCGGCGTGACCGTTGAAGCGTAAAGGGCTGGAAAGGCTCTTTTAGAGTGTTCCGGTTTGTGTTACCTGAAAACCTACTTTACTCACAGCTTACCTCGTGAGCTGGTGTGCAGTCTTTCTACACTCGCTGTATTAGAACGGTCTGTGTGTGTTTTGTGTATGTGTAGATTTTCGTTTGTCGACGATACTGTTTTCAACAGATCATCTTAGGAGCTTTGAACAGTTCACTTTTGGAGCTGTGATCAGTTCATCTTTGGAGTTTTGAAATGTCATATTCGGAGCTCTCCTCGGACGTCGAAAAGTGAAACTCAGTGAGCTTCTGGAATCTTTTTCTGAATCGTGATTCATAACTATGGAATAGATTTAACTTTTGATTGGAAATATGGCTGTGGTTATCACGTTTGAGCTGTGTGTGTTGTGTCTACTAGAGCTACTGATTTGTAAAGGATATTTAAAGTAACAAGTGGGAAAAATACAATTTTGTTTTTTTAGAACGTTCCGGTTGGCCTAGTGGTAAGGCGTCCGCCCCGTGATCGGGAGGTCGTGGGTTCAAACCCCGGCCGGGTCATACCTAGGCAATCTAGTGGCTGCTCCGCCTGGCGTCTGGCATTATGGAGTTAGTGCTAGGACTGGTTGGTCCGGTGTCAGAATAATGTGACTGGGTGAGACATGAAGCCTGTGCTGCGACTTCTGTCTTGTGTGTGGCGCACGTTAAATGTCAAAGCAGCACCGCCCTGATATGGCCCTTCGTGGTCGGCTGGGCGTTAAGCAAACAAACAAACAAAGACCTAAATGTAAATAGTTTCGAACACGGAGACCACCCTGTCAACTGAGAACAGAAACAATATGTAATCGGTGATTCATAACTATGGAATAGATTTAACTTAATCGGTGCCAAATAACCAAACACGTTGTTGAAGGGACATACAAAACAAAACCACAACTGTATACTCTATTCCATGTCGGTGCGTAAGTATATGACTCTGTGGCTGCTATGCGAAATTGAACGACAATCATCTGTTGTTGTCCTACCATACTATGTTCCCTTTATTGCAATGTAGTTCTTGAAATGCAGTGTTCGTGCAATAAGAACAGTTTTATTTCATTCATTGTTTTGGGGAACTCTTCTACTATAAACGCACAGTACTAAACATGCGATCTATTCAGCGGATATTTTATTAAATTTTTTACAACTCCGTGGAGAAACAATTCGTTACACATATTTTTCTGTTAAATCTTGCCTTCAACTTCTTCTTCTTCTTCTTCTGCGTTCG
This sequence comes from Littorina saxatilis, assembly GCF_037325665.1. Taxonomy (NCBI): domain Eukaryota; kingdom Metazoa; phylum Mollusca; class Gastropoda; order Littorinimorpha; family Littorinidae; genus Littorina; species Littorina saxatilis. The sequence continues at coordinate 18,369,761 of NC_090257.1, read as the reverse complement.
TGGGCTGAAACTCCCACGTACACGTGTTTTTTGCACGAGTGGAATTTTACGTGTATGACCGTTTTTGACCCCGCCATTTAGGCAGCCATACGCCTTTTTCGGAGGAAGCATGCTGGGTATTTTCGTGTTTCTATAACCCACCGAACTCTGACATGGATTACAGGATCTTTTTCGTGCGCACTTGGTCTTGTGCTTGCGTGTACACACGGGGGTGTTCGCGGACACCGAGGAGAGTCTGCACACAAAGTTGACTCTGAGAAATAAATCTCTCGCCGAACGTGGGGACGAACTCACGCTGACAGCGGCCAACTGGATACAAATCCAGCGCGCTACCGACTGAGCTACATCCCCGCCTTGCCTTCAACTAAAAAAAGATTAGTTGCTTTGCGATTGCTGAAATGAAGTTCTGTTTTTTCTCCTCCTTTTTGTCGTCACCGAATTGACAGCGATGAAAGAGCTTTCCGCACCGGGGGAAAGGACAATAGAAATGAAACAGATTGCTTTCTTGCACTAGAGTTGAAGTCCAAAAACCCATTTGTGACCCTCCACCACGAAATGAGTCGCATGTCACCTCGCGCGGTTCTGCGCTGGGCTTCATATAAGTTCGGGGAGTGTCTGGTAACAGTGTGAGGGTCACCTTAGTCACAGGCTTATAACTCAAACAGTTTTCGCTCGTTTTCAAAACGGTTTTCACCACTGGATAGAGCATACAAAATTCGGTAGGAAAATGTAAGAATATGAAAAGCATGCAAAGGTTACATGCGACTCATTCCGTGGTGGAGGGTCACATTTGGTGTACCCCGAATTGATCTACCTGCACTCCGGTCTGCACAAAAGGTTTATGTTTACCCTGAAATGTGCAGGGTGTATTGTGAGTTGATTGGATTCTGCCGCGGTCGGTTCATCCTGAAAAATCAGGACTGTTCAAAAGTTATTTCCTTTTATTCAAGGAGTTTCCCCCTTATAAATCGCACAGACGTTTTCTGTTTGAATTGAAAGTTATTGCGTGTGTTGTTGGCTAGTTGCATTGTCATTTCGTCCAAGTAAACTCGAGACAGGGTCATTTTCTGGAAGTTCTTCGAGCCATTTTTTTTTACATGTTGTTTCAAGTTGACAAAAGGTGTCTGTTTGGATTTAAACTTAATTGTCGGGAATATTGGTAGCTGGTTTTATTGAATCTGTAATTTTAGTAAAAGCAAGACCAGGCCGTCACTCTAACAGTTCTTCAACCCAATATCGCTGTGTGTTCTCGGTTGTTCTATAAAATCAAGATCGGGTGAACATTCTTAAAGTTCTCCCAAATGTTGTTCAATGCGATCGACCAGCTGAAAGTTCTTTGTAGAGAATGACAAGTGTTTTGGTCAGTGTGTTAGAGTAAGAAGGTTACATGCAGGAGGACTCTGAGCGCTTATTCTATCTTCTGCAACAGTGAAGATGCATATTTTTCTTGCCGGAAGACAATAGATATCGTATGTTATAATAGATGGCCCATGACATCATCCAACCACTTCTCTCCCCTTTCTTTCATTCATTTCCGTTCCTAGAGTTCCTTCCCTTTTTTGCGTGTTTCCCCTCCATTTTCTTTCAAACCTTGTTCGTTCCGTGTTGCGTCTGCTTTTTGTTGTCTTTTGTGTTCTTGTTTTTCCTGATGAAGCTTCCATAAGCGAAAATTCGTACCGTCTTGTCTCGTTCTTGTATTGGTGAGTACAGTATTCCTTTGTTTTTTAACTCAATAGATATCGTGTTTTGCGTTGTCTTGGCGACTGTCGAAAAACTGGAAAATAAATCTCAGTGTGGGATCCCAATCAAAACAGCAATGTAGATCGTAAATTTCAGTAAAATATGTGTATCACCAGGAAGCAAAAAACACTATTCCAACAGTGTTACGCTCGAAAGAATTTTATGATCGACGCAGGTGCTTTTCTTTTCCTTTTGTCAAGGTAGATTGATTTTATTGCTTCACTACTCCGGTAACCTCTGAAACAGTCTGTACGCAAGATACACCCACATAAAAAGGGACTAAAAATTGTCTGCTTGTGTGAAGTTGAACGCAAGACACTCTCGCAAAAAGAATTAAAACACACACAAAAAGACGGGAAAGAAAAACATGGATTCTTACTCTACCGTTGTAAGGAAGTTACGCAATGTTGAAAACAAAACTGATAAATAAATACTGTGTGTGTGTGTGGGGGGGGGGGGGGTTGCGTGCATGTGTGTGTGTGAAATACATGTACAACTTCATAGCATTGGAAGTGAAGAGACAAATTCGTGTGCTGTCGCTGTGTGCGCGACTTGCTAGGTAACAAGGCTATGTCGAGGAAGTATTTATGTCTGCTTTGTGATACTTCTCTTTAAAGGGGCACTGGATAACCGTGATTCGTTTGTGTGTCAGAACATCAGATTCGAAAAAAAGCAGCAATTTCTGTATTCCCCTCAACTTTTCCCAGCCAGTTTAATTCCAAAGCAATCAGTATTTTTCCAAATAAATTTCAAAGCGATTTCTGTATATTAAAATGCCGCTAAGATCATGTCTCTGTCTGTTGCTGCGAGTGGGTTAAAATGGAATAAGAATCGTTGCTATCAGGTACCATTTTCAACAGTCTCCCCAAGGATTGTGTAAATGTTCCTTTAAGTGGTGAATAAGTTTGAAAGGGAGGAGTAGCCAACATACTACACACAGTTTTGATCCCAACGCCTCTTTTGTAGGTTCATTGCGTAGAAGTGATATTCTGTGATGATGAAGGTGGACATTTTCTCACTACTTACGTTTTAAGTAAGGCTTTGTACGCTATTTCCGCATGTTTTGTGTGTACTTCAAAACAGTGTTATGTTGAGTGATGTGATCGTAAGTCATTCAGTCTGTGGTTAAAAAAAATGTGCAAGTTTTTGATGGCTTCGAAGATTCCTTTTGTGAAAGTGTTTAATTGCTTAGACGATTTCTTTGTCCTGTTGGATTTTAGACATAAGTATGGATTTTGCCATCTTGTGAAGAGTCAGTGAAAAGGAATTGAGAAATACAGTTTGTTTTGTTCTGTGGTCAATTGTACTGTGCGTTTGTTAATGTATTTTCGGCAACTGTAACAATATTGAACCTGACTTACTAGTTAGTAATGCCTCCCCCGAAATCGGCGTGTGCTGCCTGAATGGCGGGGTAAAAACGGTCATACACGTAAAAATCCACTCGTGCTAAAAACATGAGTGAACGTGGGAGTCTAAGCCCATGAACGAAGCAGAAGAAGAAGAAGAAGTTAGTAATGCCGAAGAGAACTGGAAATGAGATTATGAAGGCAAAAGGCAGCGATCATGCAAGAGATTGGTTGGTGGGGTTTTAACGTCCCTTCAACCGATATGGCTGTACGGGGCCGGTGTAACACGACATTTTTACTCCACGAAAAATTTACTCCGGAGTAAATATTTCGTACGAAATTCTTACTCCGAGTACACTTTTCGTACGAGAAAAGAACTCCCCAAGGCACGAAAAAATTACTCCCTCCACGACATTTTTACTCCCCATTTTCTTTACTTCCAGTAAAAATCTCGTACGCAAAAATGGGATGCGGGCGAAGGGATAATGCCAGTAAGTGATCTCGCGCACACGAATGTCGCGCTACCCTCCTTCCACCCCTTCCACCACCAAGACTAACAGGGGACAAGGGAGTAAAAATTTCGTACACCTGGCATGGGAAGTTAAATTGCTCGTGTTGGGGTGAAGTAATTTATTCGTTATTTATTCGTCAGGGGAGTAACATTTTTGAACGAAATGTTTACTCGGAACTCACCTGTCTTGGGGAGTAATTTTCTCGTGCAATGGGGGAGTGCTTTTTTCGTAAAGGGAGTAACTTTTTTGTACGAAATGTTTACTCCGGAGTAAAAATCTCGTGGGAGTAATTTTCTCGTGTTACACCGGTGCAAAAGGTCAAGGGAATAAATACAACAGCAAATGTAGTCTTCAATAATGTACTGTCACTCCATAAACAGAGATAAAGTGGGTTTTTTTAAAAATACATATTATTTGATTTATCGGTTCTATTTATATTGTTCGTTTTGATAAAGGCTTTACATTTATATGTACATATATTCATTCCTGTTCATAGAATGTACTAAGCTAGCTAGCAGTTGTTATTTTTTCGCCAAAGACGACTGCCTAATCAGTTGTTTTTGGAAAACAATGCTCAGCAAAATTAAAAGACACATTCAATAATTGAAGATAAAAAGATCAGAGCGGATGGGAAAGAAGAACCGGAGGGTTAAGTTGAATAATTTACTGTCACGCAACTCTCTGTGTTGTCTTAACCTGGAAAATCAATGTCAACCCCAGGGCAGACATGCCATTCTTGTCTTTCACTAGCCACAACGTTGCAGCCATGCACGAAAGTAGATAACAACCTTTCTTATAAAGAAAGACCTTCGTGTATTTTACGGACTGAGTGAAATACGTTGTGCGGTTCTTTCAACAACAGACTATTTTTGTTTTTATTATTGATGCTCAGATTATGTTTGCGCTACCTGCAAGAGTATTTTGTTTTTCTAGAACCGCTGACGTTCATAGATCTATTCGAACAACTTTGTGAAGGGTATCCGTGTCTTGAAATAGCGCTAATAGATTGTTTCCTGTTTTAGATAGGGCGTGGCGGATTGTGTCTGTGTTTAGAGGAATTCATTTGCAGAAAATGAAAATGTCATGTGATTTTTTTCTCTACGGCAAAAGCAAAAAAAAAGCAAAAAAATCGAGTGTGAAACGCGCACAAAAAAAGCAAAAAATAACTTTCTATCTGGTTTGACGGTTTGTTTATTCATTCAGTAATTGAAAGAGACATTCTGAGTTGCCAATGTAAACTGATCGCACTGGATCACAATCGCTTTGACATAATACAATGCATTGCCAGGTTGCTTCGCTCCTGTCGGTCAGGTTGAGATAACACACGCATCGAGCATTGTTGTTTTGTTTCTTGTGTAGGAACACAGATAACATTTGAACAGTGCCAACCACAGACAATTCGCTTGGAGAATAAGGAAATAACCTTGAGTTTTACAAAGATACGGTAAACATTACAATTTCGGACAATGATTCCTTCAGTAAAGTTTTGTAGCAAACAGACGATACCGGCGAAAGTGAAATCAACGCTTCCAGTCTTCGATTGTGATAAGTGATGTTGTCTTGTGGTTAAAACAATTGCTGGTAACAGTGCAGTGAGAATATGACGGGATGAGCAAGTTACAGCTTTTGCAACAAAACAACTTTTTGAATATGAGCACTTGTGAGACTTCGTGGAATCGTAAGATTTGATTGGTTAGTGGAGTACACAAATCTCCCAGGATGCCTCTGTACCGGCAGTGGCGTTGGTCCACGTCCAGTGTGCCCGGATTATGTGCTGCGGTAAAGGTAAATCTTATCCTTTTGTCAGTGTGTGTGTGTGTGTGTGTGTGTGTGTGTGTGTGTGTGTGTGTGTGTGTGTGTGCGTGCGTGCGTGCGTGCGTGTTCCTTTCCTTTGTTTGTTTGTTAGTTTACTTTTTTGTCTTGGTTTTCTCCTCCAATATGGAACGTACACGTCTTCCGGGTATTTCATTTCGACATAATTTTTTAATTTTAATGATGACTCTATCAGGTGTTACAATGAATTCCCCACCCACCCGGTACACCCACCCAAACCCCCACCCTTGCATGCACTCCGCTCAAATCAATCTCTCACAATGATTGCAGCTCAAGTCTCTGGCACTTTAGTTCTTCCCTCCGATATTTCTCTTTCATTTCCACTCTGTGCTTGCAACTCAAGTCGCCAATGCCAAAGCATAGTTCTCTCCTATATTTGTGTTTCACTTTCACACTGTACTGGCCGCCGTCAGTGTTTAACAGCCTTGGTCTTACCTGCCTTGTTCACGCTTGATTAGTGGCCACAATCGATAGATGGATTTCTCCGGAGATCGATATTTGGAGGTTCGATGAAGCGATCGACTGTTGAAAGAGAAGTCGTCAAGGCTTGGTTCAGATTAGCTCGGATACATTGGGTTAATCTGCCTTTGAGAAATTTGAGGATAAACTCTTATTAGTATGATTATGAGATTGTTTGGAGACGCCGGGTCTTTGTTCACAACACAACATTGCACCTTTTCAACACCATTGTTGTCACCTTTATTCCGTCACATTTGTCATAGGCTACATACATTTTTTTCTCAATTTTGTTCAAGGTTTTTGTTCCCCCGTTAATTGCACAAACATAAGACGTTACCAGCATATCATATTGCATACATCGTACCTCCTTTGCTCTAACACGCTTAAAAACTGATGGAATGAAGACTTGATAGTGTCAATTTAGCGTCACATTATATCTTTAAAACTTAATTAAAAAAACTAAAAAAAGTGGGTGGTGCCTGGTGAATTTAGAATTTCACACAGAAGAATAGCGATCGAAGCCGCGATGTTTGCAAGGGATCAGTTGCACGGTTTTGTCATTTGCAATATTTTGCACTTGTAAATTAAGCGTCGGCCATCATCTTTAACGGCTCTCTGGGTGTGATGCTATGAGTGCAGACCGGAAGATGGCGGTGTATGTCGAGTGGTTAGATGGAGAACGCTGACACGGTTTTGTCATTTGCTGCGTTCTGCATTTGAAACTCGAGTGCTGTGGTTGCATACCTTTGAAGGTGTGCACTCTTGGTTTGTCTTTCTCTACTCTTAAAGAAGCGGCCTATGTATTTATGTCTGTCTGTTTGTCTGTCTGTCTGTCTATTTCTCTGTTTGTCTGTCTGCCTGTCTCTCTGTCTCTGTCTCTCTCTGTCTCTCTCTGTCTCTCTGTCTCTCTCTCTCTCTCTCTCTCTCTCTCGCTCTCTCTTATCCTTTTCGTTAACCCCCACCCCCTACTCCGACCCATTCACTTGTCCAATTGTTCCTGTATCTGTGTTCCAGCAGGGTGCAAAACGATGAATGATTAATCAATCTGCTGCGCGCGTGCCTATTTGTGCCTTCCTTTTTTTGTCGGTCATGACGTTTCTTGAGTAAAGCATGGCTTGGTCTTCGTTCATTAATTAGGCGCCCTTCCTTGCCTGCTTTGCTTACCCTCCACCACAACCCCATTCGTCAGTTTGGTGACATTTGTTCCAGGTCGTCACTCTACAGAACAATGCTCTCTGGTCTGATTAGGCCTAATTTAAGTTCTTCAACGCACAACCTGCGTCTTTGGATCATGTGGGTTATCATGTGTAATTTGTTGCCCCAGGAAATGCACGAAGAACAATAGAAAGAAACGTGCACTTTCATTGTTAAGACTAACGTTACATACGGAGATAAGGAGAATACACACATACACTACGTGCGCAGCGTTGCGTGCACACGCACGTACGCACGCGCACGCGCACACACACACACACACACAACACACTCTTTCTCAGTCTCTCTCTCTCTCTCTCTCTCTCTCTCTCTCTCTCTCTCTCTCTCTCAACATCCATCAAGCTATGTTGCGCCCATTTGCTTCGTACGGTCCTACATTAATCAACGCTTTCTACACACTGCGAGTGTTCGAGTGTCAAATAACTGTCCGGTTTCCTCCACAACGACCCCCATCCCTGGCCATTGCAGGACTTACTGCCCCATCCCTGGCCATTGCAGGACTTACTGCCCCATCCCTGGCCATTGCAGGACTTACTGCCCCATCCCTGGCCATTGCAGGACTTACTGCCCCATCCCTGGCCATTGCAGGACTTACTGCCCCATCCCTGGCCATTGCAGGACTTACTGCCCCATCCCTGGCCATTGCAGGACTTACTGCCCCATCCCTGGCCATTGCAGGACTTACTGCCCCATCCCTGGCCATTGCAGGACTTACTGCCCCATCCCTGGCCATTGCAGGACTTACTGCCCCATCCCTGGCCATTGCAGCACTTACCGCCCCATCCCTGGCCATTGCAGGACTTACTGCCCCATCCCTGGCCATTGCAGGACTTACTGCCCCATCCCACTATCTACGTCCTTTACCTGCTAATGATGTCATGTCTTTCCCAGGAAGGTAAGGTAAGGATAGTGGGAGTCTGTGAAGCATGCATGTACTCTGTAGCATTAAGCGATAGCCTAGACAGTATATGATATTACTATTTACTAAAAAAAAAAGACCCCCCTTCGAACTGAACGGGGTATGGATGCCTGAAATTACGGTAGGAAGGGGGAGGAGGCATGAGCGTAAAAGTTCACTCGTGCAAACAAGCGAGTGCACGTGGGAGTTGCAGCAAGGAAGAAGAATACTGGTCAGACAATTAATCTGTAACACACGTACAGAACAAAAGATACGCGAGTTACGACACAAAACTTAATAAACAATAAACGAGAAAAGTATACGTGGAAGAACCTGTACACAAACCATCTTTTTGCTGAGTGGGGTCCTGATTTGGCCTATTATGGTCCGCTGGACCCGAAAAGCAACAGCTAACTAACTAACTAACTAACTGAAATCTAAACAACGAAGTGACTGTGGTAAGATGAACAAAGTTAAAAAAACAAAGGAATACTGTACTCACCAATAGTCAATACAAGAACGAGACAAGACGGTACGAATTTTCATTTTTTTTTTAACTAACTGAATGTAGTAGCATCGGTTATTGGCTTTTAAAGTAAGTTGCTATTAGGCACGCATACTATAAGTGTGCTGTTTTTATGATGTGCATTTTGCAAATTTCGGTGAATCAGTAATTTTCCTTTTTATTGAGACAGCCTGATTGATTTGTGTTTGATTGTTAAGCTGGTTGATTTTGTTTTTGCGAAAGATTGTGTCTATCAAAGACAGGCACTACTGTTTAACAGGGCTTTTACAAACATGGAGCTCAACTCCTGCAACCAGTCAATCCTCGGCTTAGCGTATGTTGGGCAAGAGGCGTGTGTTACCTGAGCTCTGTATGTCAAGTTTTACCTTGTGAGTCATTTCTTGTCACTCGTTCGCTGGACAAGTTGTGTCTAAGTCAGTGATCGAGGAGACATGTATGCATTTGTTACACGCTTCTGTCTTTAAAGGTACAGTTGGCCGATTCGGATGAATCACACAAAAAGTCTGAGATGATAGCACATTTACTTCATAACCGTGTATATTTCCTAAAACGCATAGGCGTAACAGTTGGCCCTAGAAAACAAGACTTTCATTCAAAGTTTATTGGTTAAAATCTGTCTTGCATACCTAGTTGAGGAAAATCATTATTTTTACAAATTCAACTGCCATTTTTAGTCAATGTATGCATTACACATCGCGATAACGATCTGACAACAGCAGCAACAAACCGACTGGAGTTGTAAAATATAGGGATAATTTACTCATGTTGTTACGAATTCTCATTATAATATTCACTCCGTTTACATCAAATATCAATCATAATCATGTCCGTAACACGTGTGATTAGAACTGTTGCAGATGTAGGATTGGTCGCTGGTTTTATTTTGTCAGGTACTAGCTTTAACAGGAAGGACTGCATCTTGAACACAACTCCTGTACCTCAGTGTTGTCCCTCATAGCTGAGTGTTAGCACAAAGGCCCGGTGTCACGATTTCATCTTTCGCCTGTGTACATATTTCCCCCTCGACATATGCTCAAGACTGAAATGTTGTTTCCTAGTAAAATTAAGAAGTGAAATTATTTATGGACGAAAAGCATGTCAGTTTCTTGCATGTGAAGAAAATTGGTGGTAAAATGTAATAGATTTCACCCCCAAAATCGAATTCTTCGAAAACGTGTACCGAGTGGTTACGTCCCTTGAGTTAGAAGGAAAACATTTTAGGATGAATCAAATTTATAAGTTAAATAAAACAAATTGGTTGGACAAATTTGGCCCCATGAATGTAAGGTACACAAGGTCCCTCATCAGTACTATCGAAGGTTGTTTTTTTTGGGTTCAGTGTAGAGTTTATACTAGATCAACGAGGCCGAGAAGCGAAATATCAACACGGCGAAAGATGAAAACGTCACACCGGCGCTCACATATGTAACTTCAGCAGGACAGACGACGCACTGCAGATTGTCCCAGCCCGCTACACGTTGCGTGAAAGGAAAACAAGCCAAGTTCTTGTCATAATCCCTATTGCGGCATCAATACTATGCAGTGCTTCGTCTGTGCCGCTGAAACTGCGCAGGTATATTCTGCCCTTAAAGTGCCCCACACGTGATGTAAGGAGGTCGGTCTGTGTCAGTCGTGACCTTCGTGCTGACGACGAGATCAGAGACCTAGGGGCGGCACCTGGTTTTATGTGTCGCTGGTCTAATCCTTGCGCAAACCGTCAGCCAAGTTTCTCACACGGTTAAGGGCAGAATATACCTGCGCAGTTTCAGCGGCACAGACGACGCACTGCATATTATTGATGCTGCGATGGGGATTATGACGAGTACTATGCCTGCTTTCCTTTCACACAACGTGTAGCGGGCTGGGATAATCTGCAGTGCGTCGTCTGTCCTGCTGAAGTTACATAGGTGAGCGCCGGGCCTTAGTGCTAAGTGCCCCACACATGATGTAACGAGGTCGGTCTGTGTCAGTCGTGACCTTCGCGCTGGCGACAAGATCAGAGACCTCAGGGGCACGGCACCTGGTGTGATGTGTCGCTGGTCTAATCCTTGCACAAACCGTCGGCCAAGTTTCTCACACGGTTACACAGACATTGCGTGCATGCTGGTCATAATGAAACTCACACGGTTACACAGACATTGCGTGCATGCTGGTCATAATGAAACTCACACGGTTACACAGACATTGCGTGCATGCTGGTCATAATGAAACTCACACGGTTACACAGACATTGCGTGCATGCTGGTCATAATGAAACTCACACGGTTACACAGACATTGCGTGCATGCTGGTCATAATGAAACTCGACGCTGGTTGTTTCCGGTTGCGGGGATGCTTGCTTGGACCTCACTTTAAAGGATGTCCTTAATAGACGAATTCCGAAAATAACTCTGTGAAGTCTACTTCACGAAGCTCACTGCACGAAGCTTTGGCACCGACTTTTCGGTATAAAGGGTTCACAAAGCCAACTTTGGGCTCAATAGACGATTTTCTCCGTCGGGGTTGTGTGGGTTGCGTAAGAGTGAATACCCTTGCTTTTTACTCGGACAAACATTGGAGGGGCCAATCACTAGCGAGGGGTGTGTCGGAGACACGTGGACAGGAGCATGTGTGAAGTTATGTATCAGAGGGAAAGCAAGGTATTCACTCTTTCACTACCCGTACAAACCAGACGGAGAAAATCGTCTATTGAGCCCAAAGTTGGCTTTGCGAACCCAGCATGTCGTAAGAGGCGACTAACGGATTCTGTTTCTCCTTTTACCCTTGTTAAGTGTTTCTTGTATAGAATATAGTCAATGTTTGTACAGATTTTAGTCAAGCAGTATGTAAGAAATGTTAAGTCCTTTGTACTGGAAACTTGCATTCTCCCAGTAAGGTAATACATTGTACTACGTTGCAAGCCCCTGGAGCAATTTTTTTATCAGTGCTTTTGTGAACAAGAAACAATTAACAAGTGGCTCTATCCCATCTCCCCCCCTTTCCCCGTCGCGATATAACCTTCGTGGTTGAAAACGACGTTAAACACCAAATAAAGAAAAGAAAGAAAGAAAGTGCCAAAGCTTCGTGCAGTGAGCTCCGTGAAGTAGACTTCGCCCGAGTAATATCAGGCTTAACGTTTGACACAGTGTCCTGTTTTCACAGCCTGACGGAAGTTGTACGGAGAGCCGCCTCTGAATGAAGACCTTTGACACTAATGAGTAATGCGTGTAGGTTTGAAGCAATGGAGATCACAGTGTTGGAGTGTGTGAAAAGGAAGGGTCAAGTACCATCCATACGAAAGTTTATTTGCAACTCATTTTGCACAAATGTGTCCCGCCTTTCCCATTGAAAAGGTTAACTTGGGGTTGTTTGTAATGCAAATGTGATGGCTCTTCAGAAGCAGAACGTCTTCAGAAGTACACTCACTGAATGGAGGAATATTTTGCCGAATGAGGACTGGTTATAAAATTGGTATTGTAAAACGTGTGTCGTTTAGTATTCCTTGTCTGGAGCTTTGGATTTCTTCGTTTGGTTTTAACTACTTAAATTGAACCAACAATTCGTCTCATTTGAGACATAGTAACAGAACTCTTTGGGTTTTCAAACTTCAAATATAGCTCAAAAACACCTTATTTTATACGAACCTTGTGCTTCGTACTTGAACTTTATAAACCCGTGTCAAAGTACAAAACGATCATTTTCGAGAAGAAGAAAAAACATGGCCCCGGAAACCAGTCCAACGAGGATTACTCATTCCCTTCTGTTTTCTCCCCTTCTTTTTCTATTATCGCTGGCTCAGGGAGTGTGAGAAACCAGTTTCCTGTGATTTCTTTCCGCTCAAGTGTTGTCAAAGCCTTCAATTTCCGGCGGTCGCCGTGTCGCCATCATCATCCCATTGTGCGGTACACTGCATGAGAGCTCTCCCTTGATTTGGACAGACAGGCAAAACTTGGCTCTCTTCTATGCAGACTCTGAGGACCGTACGTTTACTTGGGGGTTACTTTGAATGAGAAGATGGACAGGAGGGGGGGGGGGGGTAGGTGGGGTCAGTGGTTACTTCATTTGTATAGAGGACGTCTAAACACATATCCCTCAACTGCTGTCGTATGCTGAGTACCATAGCTTCCCATTTTTACACAAGAGAGAGAGAGGAAAGTTAAAAAAAAACAAAAGATATCTGTACTCACCGATAAAAGAACAGCACAAGACAGTACGAAATTTTGCTTGTGTAAGCTTCATCAGGAACAGACAAACACAAAAGGCAACAAAAAGCAGACGCAACACGGAACGACGAAGGGAGGATATAAGTCATCATCAGTGACCGTGTCTCTTTATGGAGCCTTCTTTGTCTCATGTCTGTTCGTCTGCATGACCTTGTTGGTGTGTCCGTGGCTTTATGATACCGACCTTACTTGACCCGAGTCAGCCTCAAAATGATATATTCAAGGTCACGCATGCAAAATGACAGGAAACAAAGAAACGATAGAAGTTGTATTGGCAAGAGGGTGGTAAAACGGTTGGAGGGAAGGGGGAATGGAGGCGTGCAGCAGGCAGGAGAAAGAATAGGAATGAAGGACATGTACAATAAAGGGGATTGTTGAAAATGGACGATTATTAGGTTGAAGCAGCGACCTAGCTTTCGTAATAATAACACTACTGTTATCCAGTATTTGAACGGCAACGTACTATGGTGCGCCGTATACATTGGTTTTCGGGTAAGTTGAAAAATAGTCCGTGGTTTTAGTGCGGTTTTGTTGAATCAAGGTTGCTGTACAATATTGACTGTAAGACCACGCTGTACAACAAAAGTGAAAATAGAAAAGGGCATGGAGGGCTTGTTTTGAGGGAGATGTAGAGGTCTGCAAGATAACAGACTAAAACAGGAGGGGGTACGAGGGAGGGGGGGGGGGTAGCGAAGAGAGGTGGGGAGGGGGGAGCTTAAACGAAACTAGGTCACGCAAGGTCCACTTTAAAATGTGTGTGTGTGTAGCGTAGAATAGTGTAAAGGAAGTTGTTTGGTGTGACAGTTTGACCGGCGATAAAATCAGTTTGCGCTCCGCTTGAGAATGTTGTCTGTGTGCTATCGCAGTAGTAGTGACCAAAACATGTCCACAGTTTTGTGACACTGAAAATACGCTGCGGAGTTTTGTTTTTGTAAAAAACGAAAACTTAAATTTTACTACTTTATTTTTGACCGAGGTGTGTACATATGGCGTATTTATCGTCGATCGCATGAGCGGTCGAGAACGGAAGGTTTTTGTGTCAATTCTGAAGGTTATCATGACACTGAAAAAGAGCTGTATTTCAGCAACGACACGGGAATGTATGTTTTAGTTGGGGTTTAGTTTGGCCAAGTTATCAGGCGTTTAAATTGCACGTTTAATCAGTCGCTATAGCTACCCAGGCCCACCACGGAGACTGTTTAGTTTGTCAATTGTGGAGAGAGAAAAAAGATTATACGTCGTTCGTATCATAACTGAGCACTCTGGTTACTGCACCTCATGTAAATGAGAAAGTATGTGTACAAACAGAAAACACACAAATACCATGTTAGTTATGACTTGTTTATTGATTGATTACAATTTTGAAGAAAAAACAACAGAAAAAAAACCAGGCACACAACTTGTTCCACCCTCACCAGTCAAAACTAGTTGAAGTAATAACGGCATGCATTGGGGTCACCGGAAGTGTTTTATGGTGTTGTCCCACGCGCGTATTGATTTCCATTTGTCCCCCACACACACAACTGGATAGACAGGAAAATCCCCAATTTAGTCTTGGTTACTGTGAACACGAAGCGAAGTGTCTGGCAGAAGGTGCTATCTTGCATAGGAATATAGTAGGACAATGGGAACTTTCGGAGTGAGACTCTGTTTAAAAAGTTTGTATGACCTTTTAGGGGAACTTATGACCTTTTAGGGGAACTGACGGTTAGCCTTTCTCGTGCAAGGTGCTATCTTGTATAGGAACAGAGAAGGGTATTGTGCACTTTTGGAGTCAGTTTTTTTATGGACCATAATTATGATCTTATTTTAGGGGAAGTGGGTGTCAATGGATAAGAATGGATATAAGGGGTGTAGTGTTTAATGGTCCGTGTTTGTTTATGTGTGCGCTTTCTTTGCAAATCAGTGTACGTGTTTGGTTGGTTGATTGCGTTGGTTCTTGTCGTCGAGGTTTGCTTGTTTTAATGGGGGAAGGTGGGGGGAGGGGTCACATGATGTGTGTATCATGGCTTTGACTGCCAGTAGTGGACCTTGGAAGGTACGCTTTGTTAGATCTATGCGAAAGTGTATTTTCTTTTAACGCAAGTTACAAGTATAATGTGTGGAAAAAAGGGGAAGAGGATAAGAGAGAGAGAGAGAGAGAGAGAGAGAGAGAGAGAGAGAGAGAGAGAGAGAGAGAGAGAGAGAGAGAGAGAGAGAGAGAGAGAGAGAGAGAGAGAGAGAAACAGAGACAGAGACAGAGAGAGACAGAGATAGAGAGAGAGCAACAGAGCGACAGAGAGAGACAGAGACAGAGAGAGAGAGAAACAGAGAGAGAGACAGAGACAGAGAAGGAGACAGAGACACAGAGACAGAGAGAGAAAGAGAGAGAGAGAGAGAGAAAGAGAAAAAGAGAGAGAGACAGAGAGAGAGCGACAGAGGGACAGAGAGAGAGAGACAGAGACAGAGACAGAAACAGAGAGAGGGACAGAGCGAGAGAGAGACACAGAGAGAGCGACAGAGATAGAGACAGAGAGAGAAACAGAGAGAGAGAGAGAGAGAGGGAGAGGGAGAAAGAGAGAGAGAGAGAGAGGTATCACTTGCAACACCTTGCACATTACCTCAGTGTTTGTCCTCGTGATCACTATATCAGGCCCTACCCACCCATGTCCCTGGCTGTTTCCTGTCCCCCGAGAGAAGGGGGTAGGGGGGGGGGGGACTGAGAGGGTAGCATCCGGGGTAGGAAGTCAGGCTGGGTGGTTGTGTCAAAGTGACGGGTGAGGTCAGCCTGGGTGGCCTAAGTGTTAAAGGGATACTATTGATCACCGTTTGAGGGCAGTTTCTGGCAACTTAGACAGATCTGGAGAATCTGGGCAAGCCACTGTACCTTAAAGGTACTGAACTTGTCAAATCCAGGTGCACGGAGTCCCTGGGGCTTTTAGTCATACCTCAGGCAGCTATCCGTTAGAAGAACTACCAAGTTTCATTGACTTGCACCCAAAGAGTCAAGAACTGCGATTTTTTTACGAATTAATTTCGTACTCGGACCCGGCTGGTCTTGACCTATTTTTGGATCTAAATTTAGATCAGGTAGATCACCACATCATGCACAAAAAGACAGTCATTTAGCAAACTATGTCAGACGTCATCATGAGTTTGTGTAAAACAAAATGGAGGCCGGAATCACTCAAGTTGAATCGAACTCCGACCAAACACCAACGTAATAACTAGGTTAATTTATGCACTCGCGTGAACAAGAAACTGTCGAGCTTCACAGATGTCGTCGTTGGGTAGTTTTGGGTTTGTTTTACTACCATAGGAGGATTTTTGAACTGTAAATGCACTCAGCTGCAACAAAAACGCAAAACGAAGGCTGTGAGCTGCACTGTGCCTTTAAGCTTTTAAACCATTTCCTTTTGCAAAGTGAAAGCAGTCCCCAGGCAGTGCAACAGTGGATAGAGGGAGACGGAAAACCGCACTGAACGAAAGAGTGCGGGAGGGGTTTTCACAGGTAAACACAGGTAGCGTCCCCCGGCTTGGAGGGTCGGTCGCAACGTGTGTGCGGGAGTGCAGCTTGGTCGATCCACAGCGCTGCCGGGAAACCCTCGCCCTCGGGGATCATTCTGTTCCCTCAACGCTGTGCATTTTGTGCATGCACACACCGCACACACACACACACACCGTTACACAGAACACCGACTGGGGCTGTGCGGTCGGAGGTGTGAGCTGGTTGCAGTCGTCGCTGGAGCTGTTGTTGTTGCTGCAGTGAAGTAGGCGTTGTCAGTCGTCACGTGCTTGTTGACACTTGGTGGTGTTTCTTGTGTCTCTGGTTTAACTTGGGACTGTGTCGGACTGGTTTAACTTGGGACTGTGTCGGACTGGTTTAACTTGGGACTGTGTCGGACTGGTTTAACTTGGGACTGTGTCGGACTGGTTTAACTTGGGACTGTGTCGGACTGGTTTAACTTGGGACTGTGTCGGACTGGTTTAACTTGGGACTGTGTCGGACTGGTTTAACTTGGGACTGTGTCGGACTGGTTTAACTTGGGACTGGTTTATCTAGTGATTGAGATTGCCTAACTTCTAACCCGGCAAGACCTGGAGAGGATTTGGGACTGTGTCGGACTGGTTTATCTAGTGATTGAGATTGCCTAACTTCTAACCCGGCAAGACCTGGAGACTGAGGATTTGGGGGGTACCAAAAAGAGGCCTGAAACTGAGTTCCTACTAAAATCGTGACTTCTGACCCTGTGCTCTGTGTTTGACATAAAGTGTCGCCTGTCAGTGTTCTGAGACTGCGATTTTCTTGGTGGAAGTGTTGTTAATTTGAGAAACGACGTGAAATTCATTAAAATTGTGCATTTTTGCACTTTCAGTGACTTGTGGTTGTAACGAATTTCAGCAACGCTGTGTTGATGCGACATCTCTGTTGGAGGTGACAATGTAGGTATGTTTTAACAAATCGTGCTGTTGAAACCTGTGTTTTGTGGTTGTGATCAACTTTGTTCCAATTTCCTATCGGTCGTGGCTTTTAAGGCTGGTATAAACTTTTAAACTTACGATTTGACTTATGTCATGTGTTGTTTTATTTTTTCTTGAAATTCAGCAGGATTATGTTTAACTGAAAAATCTGTGATGAGGAGCAAACAGCATCATGTATCTTGTCTGATTGAAATGGTTTTGTACCAGCAATACACCTTCTTGACGTTCAACAGGGTCATTACTTGATGTTCACATAATGATGTATTTTATATTGCGCGTTAAATATATTCCACCCAAGCGGGCCATATTTTCGTACGGTGTTCTCAGGTCTAGCTTTTACCTTCCTGGTTTATTCATCCATCCAGCGGTGAGGTTTTTTTATGGATAAAAGATACAATGGAACCCACTTGTAAGAACTAAAACAAATCGGTTAAATTCAGGTCTTATGAAAACGAGACAGGATGTCTAAAAATGGAGGAAAATGTACAGATATTACCCCCCGCGGGTTAGGGGGAAGAATTTACCCGATGCTCCCCAGCATGTCGTAAGAGGCGACTAACGGATTCTGTTTCTCCTTTTACCCTTGTTAAGTGTTTCTTCTATAGAATATAGTCAATGTTTGTAAAGATTTTAGTCAAGCAGTATGTAAGAAATGTTAAGTCCTTTGTACTGGAAACTTGCATTCTCCCAGTAAGGTAATATATTGTACTACGTTGCAAGCCCCTGGAGCAATTTTTTTATTAGTGCTTTTGTGAACAAGAAACAATTAACAAGTGGCTCTATCCCATCTCCCCCCTTTCCCCGTCGCGATATAACCTTGAACGGTTGAAAACGACGTTAAGCACCAAATAAAGAAAGAAAGAAAGAAAGTACAGATATTATGAACAGAAAATATAAGAAAGTAATGTCTTAATTTGGGGAAGGTACTTTATTAACAGGATACCTGATAAAAAGCAAGGTCTTAAAAGGAGAAGGGGAGTCCAGAATCGGGGGGTGGGGGGGGGGGGAGTTGGTCTTAAATGGGGGTTCAACTGTAACTGCCAGTTTCCTCCGCGTGGGAAAAAGGGGGAGTGTTTTCATACACCGATGTGAATTTGTCGCCAACAGTGTCGCCCCATTCAGTCCGTACAACCTGTAGTTGAGATAACGGGGCCGTGTTTTGGTGTGTGTGTATATTTGAGTATACCTGCGAGTTGATGTTAATGGTTTCGTGCGAGGTTGTCAAATGTGTACACAGTGAGCGAATGTTGAAAGGTCACTTGGTCAAGTTTTTAATCTCGTAAGTCTAGAAGTAGGCTTGGAATATTGAGGTCAATTCAGTGTCGTGATCTTATCTTCGAAGGTTCAGTGTTTTCAATTTGATTTAGAGTTCCTTGAAGAGAGTATTTTCATTTTGCAGAACATGAGTGATTTGGAGTTAACTGAAAGCGACAACACCACAACAACATAACGTTTGGTGACATTTTGTGCGAGTCTGTTTCCAACCATTAACATGCCGTTGTAAAGTTGTACCACGTTTTGTGTGGATTTCTTGGAGTAGGCGGTGTAAAAGTGCAGTATTCCACTGACATGCCAATACCTGCTTCTGTGCTTGAAAAACTGTTGATGCCGAAGAAGCCATAATGGAGTATTTGAATGGTGCCTGGATTATATCGTGATTGATTCAACTGTTTCTTCGCGGAAGAAATAGTTGCAGGTAGGATATGATTCATGCACTGTCTGTTTATCTATCTGTCTGTCTGCTTGACTTTCTATCTGCCTACTCTCTCTCTCTCTCTCTCTCTCTCTCTCTCTCTCTCTCTCTCTCTCTCTCTCTCTCTCTCTCTCTCTCTCTCTATCTCTCTCAGAGCTCTCAGAGCTCTCAGAGAAATTTCTTGTGTTACCCTCCTGTTTTTGTTTGTCTCTGTCTTCTCTCTGTGTCTGTCTATCTGTCTCAGTGTCTGCCTGTCTATCTCTATCTCAATATCTCTCTTTCTCACACACACACACACACACACACACACACACACACACACACACACACACACATACTCATACACACACACACACGCACGCACGCACACGCACGCACGCACGCACACGCACACACACACACACACGCTCCCGAGAAGGCGTAATCATTCACTAATTTTTTTTATTCCATAAATAAAGATTATGATACACGTTTTTCTTATCATGTTCCTAAATTCGAGATAGCCAGTAAACTAGGATTTCATAATATAGGGCTTTCTTAGCATTGTACAATCAGTAGAAATAAAATAAAAACTTGATAACAACCACTTGATAAAAAAGAATCACAATAATTTGAATTTGTTTTCCTTTGTCAACAACTGAAATACCGGATAAAAGTATATTCAACTTCCGTTTGAATGTCAGATCTTTCTGTTTCTGTTTGTGATAGTGCTCAGGTAACTTTCTACGTGTTTGTTTCTTATATTTGGTGTTTTTGTCCTAGTTGTAGGCGGTCCTTTTTTGTGTATTTGAAAGAGAGAGAGAGAGAGACAGAGACAGAGAGAGGGGGAGAGAGAGGGAGGGAGGGAGGGAGAGAGACGGAGAAAGAGAGAGACGGATAGAGGGGGGGGGGGGGAGAGAGAGAAATGTATGCTAACATCAGAAAACAAGAACTTTCTGAACCTTGCAGTTTTTACCACAGCTCGGTCGATTTTGTCCGAAAGGAATAAAACAGTCAAGGAGGAGACTATGCATTATTAAAACATGAGATCCTGATCAGCAATTATGGTGAACCTTGCTAGGAATAAATGATTTATCTTCAGGCGTGTCAGTGTCACCGGGTTGAAGCTGTTTAGAGGGAAAGAGACAGAGACAGACAAAGAGAGGTAGGCAGACAGAGACAGACATATGTCTGCCCTGTATCTTCAGAAAACTATAACTTACCTCAGTGTCGTTTTCTGTTTCCTATTCAGTATATTCCTCAGTTAATATTTTGCCCGATCGAAATCAAACCGATTATGCAAGATCAAAGTCAAAAATACAATCCAACCACCATTTCGTCATGTCAGTGGCAAAGCGTGCAGGGAGTAAATCGATGAATAATAATCTGCAACAGCGGGACAGACAACTGACTGGTGCGTGAATTTGTTGCTATCTTGCAACCTGACAAGTTGACAGGTTGACAGGTTGACTGTATTTTGATGAGGCCTTTTCACATTTTAAAGCCCCTGCCAACAAGTGAATTTGGATTTAGACTGAACTGCATTGAGAGAGGGTTTGCGTATCTCTAGCTGTGAAGTCTTCAAATGAAGAGTGTTTGTAGTCGGTGTCTGTTCTGTTTTTACCGTACGTAGTTGTGGAGAAAAGCTTTTCAATTATAGAATCAACAAACAAGAAAGGTAGGTTGTTGGAACGTTTGTTATTGACAAAACAATACATTCCTTATTGAATTGTGAATGTATTGTTTTGTCAATAACAAACGTTCCAACAACCTAACTTGTTTTTTGATTCTGAATTTTGGAACGTTGGCAGTCTCTTTGTTTTTGGATTTTTTCATGATCAATTACAGGCAATGTCATGAATGAGTGAAATGAGACGTCTTCGTAGTAGTTTCCTTGATGATATGATTTTTTGGGGGTAATGTTCACTGTTTGAGATTCAACTTGTTTAACATATTCATGGAACGTGAGTGTAGCCAAAGTAAGGGACTCTGTGATACAGTCCATCCCTTTGATAACATTCTAACATTGTCTTGCTGAGTACTTGAACGAGAATAAGATGGATACATTTTCAGTTTTCTCTCTCTCTCTCTCTCTCTCTCTCGTTCTCTGTTTCACTCTCTCGTTCTCTCGTTCTCTCTCTCTCTCTCTCTCTTTCTCTCTCTCTCTCTCTCTCTTGTCTTTCTCTTTTTCTCTCTCCTTCACTTTCTCCCTCTCCTTCACTTTCTCTCTCTCTCTCTCTCTCTCTCTCTCTCCCTCTTGTCTTTCTCTTTTTCTCTCTCCTTCACTTTCTCTCTCTCTCTCTCTCTCTCTCTCTCTCTTTGTTATTCCAGGTTACAGTACGTTACGCAGAGACCCTCAGCAAAGTAGAGAAACTGGTATACTTTTGTACATAAGTGAATCAATTAGTTATACACGAATAATACACCTTGAGAACTTCGTGGAATCTGTGTGGATTGAAGTTAAGTTGAGAGGAGCACCTCCACTCCTCATAGGATTTTGTTATAGAAATCCCGCAGAGCGAGCAAACTGGTCAGATAACTTTACACAGATGTTAGATGCAGTTCTGCTCGAGTCAAAGGAAACAATTCTGTTGGGAGACTTTAATGTTGATTTGCTTAAACAAAACAAGCAGTGGGTTGATATGATTAACCTCTATAATCTTAAACAAATAGTCAACACTCCCACTAGAGTCACATCATCCAGCAGTACTCTGATAGATCATATCTATGTTACTGATCACCATAATATTGTCGAATGTTGTGTTCCAGCCAATGGTTGCAGCGATCATTTTCCTGTCTGTTTAACATGGTCAAGAAAGGGTGTCAAAATTCCTAAAGTTGGTCACAAGACAATAAAATACCGCTCTTTTTCTCAATTTAACGAAGACACCTTTCTACATGAACTTTGGAATTCCCCACTATCTGATACTTACAATTTTACGGATCCGGACGAAGCCCTAACACATTGGCTTAGTGCCTTCAATGACATATACGATAAACATGCTCCGTGGAGAATAAAGAGAGTTAGGCACATTGTAAAACCTAAATGGTTTGATAATGATTTACAACATGCCATTGACCATCGCGATTTTTTAAAGTCGGTTGGCAAGGAAGAGGAATACAGAGAACAGAGAAATAAGGTAAATTCACTTAAACGAACAAAAAAGATAAAATATTTTCGTGACCTAGCATCAAGTTCAAAGCAAAACTCAAAGAATATATGGAAGGCAATAAATGAACTTACGAATAAAAAGGCTGCCAGTCATCCGAGTTGTATCAAGGACATATCTCCCGATGCTTTAAACACACATTTTTCCAAAATTGCTGAAAATGTGATTAAAAATGACAAGTCCAAATTAAATGATTTGAAAGTTTTAGAAAAATTTTGCAAATCAAAACAAATTTCATGTCAAGCAAAAATTCCCCTTCTTACAGTACCTGAAGTTTTTCACGCACTTACACACCTCAAGCAAACAGGCACCCGGGGGCTCGATGGGCTTGATGGTAGGATTCTTAAATTGTCAGCCCCCGTAATTTCTGAAACACTTACCTACATTTACAATCTCTGTTTAGACAAAAAATATTTTCCAGTCGCCCTGAAACAGGCTAAAGTCATTCCTCTGTTTAAATCAGGTGACAAAAGAGACCCCTCAAATTATAGGCCAATTTCCATTTTGTCTGTGTTATCAAAACCACTGGAAAAGCATATCAACAAACACATCCTAACACATTTCAACCAAAACAACTTATTCCATCCTAAACAATCAGGATTTAGAGCTAAGCATTCCTGCCACACTGCCTTAATCTCTCTTGTTGATCAGTGGTTGGACAAAATAAACGATAATGAATTCTGTGGTGCCATTTTCGTAGACTTTGCAAAAGCCTTTGACGTAATTGATCACACATTATTGCTTAGAAAATTCGGTTTGTATGGCGTCGGATATGATACTATCAATCTTGTTAGTTCATTCCTCTCTGACAGACAACAGACAGTTCTTACAAACACTAGAGCATCGAGCATGCAAGCTGTAGATTACGGTGTACCACAAGGATCGGTATTAGGACCTCTGCTCTTCTCAATATATGTTAATGACCTCCCCCTTTATATTCAACATTTATGTGAACTTTTTGCAGATGATACCACAATTCACTCCAGTAACAAAAATTTAACTCGCTTATCAGAATCCCTCCAAGGAAGTCTAAACCAGCTGACAGAATGGACTGACCTAAATCACATGTCTCTTAACCCAAAGAAAACCAAATATATGATAATTACAACTAGACAAAAACGACAGAATTTTACCTCAACTGGTCCCGATTTAATGATTGACGGCAATATAGTGGAAAAAGTCGACCATCACAAAGTTCTAGGTGTCCACATCGATAACAACCTGTCTTGGTCAACTCACATTGAACAACTTAGTAAATTAGTGTCAAAGAAAGTGTACCTCTTATCTAGAATTAAACACTTCCTTAATTGTCAAGCCAGGAAGTTATTTTTCACTGCTCATATTCAGTCTCTTATTGATTACGCATCCACTCTATGGGACTCTGCAAGTGATAATTCCCTAAAGCTACTCAGCAGATTACACAAAAGAGCGCTAAAAGTAGTATTACTCAAACAGACTACTCTCACCGACTCAGACTACATCAACATAGGGGTCCTACCTCTGAAGTCAAGAATGAATTACAACAAAGGAATAATGATGCATAAAATTATGACAGAAAATGCACCCGAAACCATTTGCTCAAAGTTCTCTTTGAAGAATTCGCACCACTTTATAAAACTAAACACTCCTCTTCCTAGGATAGACCTATTTAAATCAAGTCTTGTTTATTCAGGAAGCAGCCTCTGGAACGCTCTTCCGGACGCCCTGCGGCAATCCACCAACACAGATTCTTTTAGAACCAAATATTCTTTCCATTTAATGAACTCTATGAACAAATAAACTTGATTGGTATGTTTTCTTTGTATACAGTTGTTCATTATCGGAATTATGGTTTATTGTGACAAAATCACGAAGATTTGGCTCTGTAATACATTGTTTTGCTGAGCTAATGTATTGTTGGGTTACTTTCCGTTTATCTTCATTGCTTTACACCCAATTTTGAACACTACCTTATGATCTACAATGCTTCTACATAATGCGCTTCATGTACATAAACTTATATGTTCTACCATTAATGTTTTTATGTAACCTTTTTTTCCCTAGTCATAGTTATAGTAAAATAGTTTAGTCCCTCTTTAGGGCGAGGGCCAGATGCAAAAAAGCATACCTATGCTTATTCTTGTCACCCTCGAAAAATAAAGATTTGTCATTGTCATTGTCATTGTCATTGTCATTGTCTTTCTCTCTCTCTTAATCCTTGTTAAATAAAGTTCAATTCAATTCTCTCTCTCTCTCTCTCTCTCTCTCTCTCTCTCTCTCTCTCTCTCTCTCTCTCTCTTTTCTCGCAGCTCGCAATATTCTACATGCAGCCCTATTCCATCTTTGTCTTCAGGCGCAAAATATCTTAAATGTTTGCTCTCCCGCCCACAATCAATTTCAACTTCATGTAATATCTGCCTACATGAAGACAAAATGCCCAGAATACCTTTCTGTGTCGAGTGATATGAATCTCTGTTTTTGTCTGTCCTGCATGTCTGTTTGTCTTTCTGTCTCTCTGTCTTTCTCTCTGTCTGTCTCTTTGTCTTTCTTTCCCTCGGTCTGTCTGTCTGTCTCTCTGTCTGTCTGCCTGTCTCTCTGTGTGGCTCCCTTTAGCTGCTGTGGCTCAGTCTCTCTCTGTCTGTCTCTCTCTCTCCCTTCCTTTCTCTCCCCACACCTCTCTCCTCTCTCTCCCCACACCTCTCTCCTCTCTCTTACTGACTCTCTCTTTACCTTACCACCACTCTCTTTTGCACGCGCTCGCTCTCCCCCCCCCCCACCCCACCCCCCAAGCTTTTCCCTCCCCGTCTCTCTCTCTCTCTCTTTCTCTTTCTCTCTCTCTCTCACTTTCCACCCCCCCTCTCTCTCTCTTCTCTCCCATTCCCCCCTCCCTCCCCACCCCCTCCCCCGGCATTCAAACAATATCATCTTCATACAATCTCTAGGCTGGCTTTGTGACGGAATGCAGAGAATGCCCGCAAAGGGCGCAAGGAGGCAAGCACGATGGTCAAGAGACGGATCTATAGCCGGAAAGTTGACTGACCAAACACAACATTGATACAGCTTTGGCCGGCAGAACACAATGCTGTCCAGCACGCCAACTAGCCGTTGAAAGGGAGATCTTGTGGATGCTTTGTAACCAAAGTCAAAGTGTTTTTCATGCTTCTTGTGTTCTTTCTTTCTGCATAAAGTTTTTGTGTGACTGAGATAACATTATCAGAGATATAGAGAGTACGTATCTGGCAATATTGCTGTTTCATATGTTACGTGGATTTCCATTGGTCAATTGGGCAAAACTGAGCTCAGTGCAAAAG